>NC_138381.1:11081574-11208834 GCF_054177405.1 Leptonychotes weddellii | reverse complement strand
TTCTAGGAAGAAGTTGCTTTGGCTGAGGTCGAAGAGGTTGCTGCCTGAATGCATGACACTCTTACAGAGGATCAGTCAGGGAGTAGACGGGTTGAACAGAGAAGTAATAGTGAAGTAGGGAGCCAGGACACTATTGCTGCAGCCTGGGGAGAGACCATGGGGGTTTGCACCAGGCAGTGGCAACATGAGCCAAACTGTGGAATTGGTTTGACAGAACTGGGCAATGGATTATTGTCATAGCAAAGGAAAGAAAAATATGAGCGGTAACTTCCAAATATCCAAGTGAAGTGACTTGTTGGATAGTGGTGCCACTTAGTGATATGGTAACGACTAGAGAGAGATTTACCCAAGAAAATGAAGTGGTCAGTTTGCAGTGGGTTTTATTATGTTTGTTTGCCTACTGTCTTTCTCTTCCTTTTTTCTGGTTTTGTTTTTTTGTTTGTTTGTTTGGTGTTTTTTTGCCCTTTGGGTATCAAGTATGTAAGTCAAGCTCAAACGAAGCAACTGGTCTGCAGTTTAAGTTTGGTGTTTTTGGCATATTGATTTCACTCTAGCCATGGGATGGATAAGGCCACCTGGAAGAAAATTTCCAAAAGAACACTGACGGCTCAGAATGGACCCTTCAGGAATTCTACTATTTAGAGGCCAAACACAGGATGAAAAGGAGAAAGGGAATTAAGAAGATAGCTGAAGTACATTATCACTAAAGCCAGTAGCAAGGAGTGAGTGATCAAATATATTTGAGTAACACAAAACTCTGTAGTGTCAGTCCAGTCCTACAAACAAAGCATCAGACTCTCTGTCTTGTTTGATCAAATCATCTAGCTTTTTAAATAATAGTTATTCATCTTACTCATAATAAATTGGTTCGAAGTATAAAGATGAAAGGATGCTATAAAAAGGAAAGGAAGTATAAAAATGAAAGGAAAGGAGGTATAAAAATGAAAGGTTGGAAAAAAGGAAAAATGGATTGCTGTTTAAATAATAATTTGGTAAAATATATTAGTGAAAACTTACAAACAAAATTTCCTTAAAAGGAAATTATAGGAAGTTGTTAATCATAGATTATCACACTATTTATTCACATTTTTTGGTCAATGGAAAGGTTATACATTGAAAAATACAGATCCAGGGCGCCTGGGTGGCTCAGTTGGTTGAGCGACTGCCTTCGGCTCAGGTCATGATCCTGGAGTCCCTGGATCGAGTCCCGCATCGGGCTCCCTGCTCGGCGGGGAGTCTGCTTCTCCCTCTGCCCCTCCCCCCTCTCATGTGCTCTCTCTCTCTCTCATTCACTGTCAAATAATAAATAAAATCTTTATAAAAAAAATAGTAATTGAAAAATACAGATCCATGTTATTTATGTGTCTGTGCATTACTTAAAATATACATGGAGTTAAACCCACACCTTTTCTTATCTGGAATGTTTAATCCATGGTAGCTCTTCGATATCAAACTAGTCATTCCCTATCAATCCTGGCTGATGCTTTGATGTGTTTTTTGAAATATACATGATTTGACTGGAGTGTACTTCAAAGAGAAATTGGTCTTTTAATGGAAAAGAGCTTTTCTCCCTGTTTAGAGTTAAGTACATGAAAGTCCTAGACTAGTATAGATTAAAAAAATAAAAACAAAAACAAAAACCCACCTCTCAAAGGTGCAGAAGATCAGACAGAGGGGTAAACTACATACCATTCAGAGTTCTAAATCCTCGTCAGCATCCAAGAGAATGACATTTCTTTACCCACATATTTGAAATTTTTCAGTTTTGGTTTGGGAAGAAAGTAATAGGGCAGGGTTTTCCCGAGTTTGCTATTGCGTTATGATTTCTGATGACCTTGAGAAGATTGGAGAACAGAAGCTAAAGCATTTGGAAGGCCCTGCAGTTTCACACTCACCCAGGTTTGTGACCCAGGTGAAAGGAGGCTGGGCGATGAGAAGAAACTGAGATTTTAGGAAACCTGGATCAGTATTTCACCTGTTTTCCCAAGTCATACCGTGGTCAGTTCTAAGCTTTGAGTGCTCTTGTCCCATTCTTATAAAGATTATTCTTTCAGTCCCTCAGTGAAAACCCAAAATACCTTAATGATATTATTTCCCGGTCATTAGAGCAAAGTATCTTACTGTTTAGGCAAGCAGCACTTAAGCATCATGGAGTATAAAGAATCAATTTTCTTCTCAAGCAAAAACTATATGAAATTTTTAAACTAACATTTGGGAGTGAATCAAATAGTGTTTTTTTTTTTTTTCTGTGAGACAGGCAGAATGATCAGATAAATTATTTATTCATTTAATTATCTTAAGATAATTAATATATTCCCCTGTATCATGAATTTGTCCATCATATTTTATTTTATTTTATTTATTTGACAGAGAGAGACACAGCGAGAGAGGGAGTGGGAGAGGGAGAAGCAGGCTTCCCACAGAGCAGGGAGCCCGATGCGGGGCTCGATCCCAGGACCCTGGGATCATGACCTGAGGCGAAGGCAGACGCTTAACGACTGAGCCACCCAGGCGCCGCCTGTCCATCATATTTTAAAAATTCCTCTCATGTGCATAGTTGAAATAGTTTAAAATAGGGTCATAAAATCCCCCCAATTCAGTCTCATGGAAGTTTAATAAGTGTATTTTGATTTTGACTGAAGAGTATAGCTACATCATCGGAAGAATATCTATACCTTAGAAACTAAAACTGGGGGCACCTGGGTGGCTCAGTCGGTTAAGCATCTGCCTTCGGCTCAGGTCATGATCCCCGGGTCCTGGGATCAAGCCCACATTGGGCTCTCTGCTCAGTGAGGAGCCTGCTTTTCCCTCTCCCTCTGCCTGCCACTCTGCCTACTTGTGCTCTCTCTCTGTCAAATAAATAAATAAAATCTTAAAAAAAAAAAAAAGGAAACTAAACTGTTCGGGGTGCCTGGGTGGCTCAGTCGATTAAGCATCTACCTTCAGCTCAGGTCACGATCCTGGGGTCCGGGAATTGAGCCCCGTATCGGGCTTCCTGCTCTGCAGGGAGTCTGCTTCTCCCTCTCCCTCTGCCTCCCGCTCAGCCTGCTTGTGCTCTCTCTCTCTCTCTCAAAAAAATAAATAAATAAAATCTTAAAACGAAAAAAAAGAAACTGAAACTGTTCTTATAGAACATGACACTTGCAGGTCTAGTCCAGTAGCTATGTTTGACATACTGGCCCTGCAGTATGAATAAAACTCTCCGTAGAGACCTGTATTGTCCCTGCCCATTTCATTACTTAGGCCCAGAAAACGACTGCAAAAGGAGAATATAATTATGGTAAAGAGTATATGGAAAATGCAGGGATGCATATTATCCTAATAATAACAGTTTGGGAAGTTTATGTTGGTTATCTTTACTTTATGTTACCAGCTGCTGGTTTCCTCTGTGGAGAGACCCAGCAATGGCTATCTTCCTTTCATATCGCTCAGTACAGAAACTAGCAAAATTCACCTTATTGGCTACACCAAGGAGATCAAATCACTGAAGCATTGTGGTAATATTAGTCAAGGCTCCAAATTCATTATCTAGATCACACATGCCTCAGATTTTCCATTTAATCCAAGTGTGGACCTTGACTCTAGACCCTTGAGATCATCTGTCTGACAGGTCAAAATGGTCCTGTCTCTGTACACACATATGTTCACTTTCAAATGCGGACATCAGAGAAAAGCAGCTGCATCAAACATCACCTACATCTTTTCTTCTAGAATAGCCATGGCTCTAAAAACATGTCAATATTTTGAAAAAAACTCTTTATTCTCAGGGTGTCTTGGGTACTTTGGTAAAACCCTCGGAATATTTTTGGAGCAAAATAAAATGCTTTCTTTGGGTATATACACATTCATTTTATATCTATACTTTTATTGGAATGCCCTAACATTCAATAAAGGATTCTTTATTTTAAATAAAGAGGGAAGGGCAATAAAAAATCTGTGAAAATCAGCTTCATTCTATGATCAAAATGCTACTTTTTCTATAAAAGAACAATTAGGAACTGATCATATGGAAGCAAAAGCGCAGAATGAAAGGGCGTAACAGGCCATTGCTTTTGAAGAATAGAGTGCAAGGATGCTTGGGGCCCTGCCAGCCACCCACTTGAAGATAAAATTAGTTATGCCAAACAAATGTCTAACTTTCTCCTGTGATGATTTCTTCATGGGAAAATGACCCAACAGCATAGATATTTAAAGTGGGCTCTCCCTTTTGACTGTTTTATTTATGATGCAATAGAGCATACATCTTTAAATTTAATGCCTTCTGAATCAAGACAACAAAGGCAGATCTATAAAAAGAAAGTCTGCAGAAGCCACAGACACTAAGTTAATGATATATGATTTTACCACTCCTTAAGAAATGTGTACTATATTGTTTTCTGCTGGAAAACAAAGCATTTTTCTTTTAGATAGGTCTTTGTTCTTTAGTAGAGCCAAGAAATGGGTTCTATTTATCAAGCTATATTTTAAGTAGGATTTAAAAATATAATAAAATGAAATGCTTTACTTTTTAGTAATAAATTTGCCAAAGCAAGTTAGAAGGAAATGAAGAGGATTCAAATTTATGTTTAGCCCAGACAGAGATAATACTTTGGTGCGAGTATAGATTAAGAATTCTTGTTTACGGGGCACCTGGGTGGCTCAGTCGTTAAGCGTCTGCCTTCGGCTCAGGTCGTGATCCCAGGGTCCTGGGATCGAGCCCCGCGTCGGGCTCCCTGCTCGGCGGGAAGCCTGCTTCTCCCTCTCCCACTCCCCCCTGCTTGTGTTCCCTCTCTCACTGTGTCTCTCCCTATCAAATAAATAAAAAATCTTAAAAAAAAAAAAAAAGAATTCTTGTTTAAGAAAATGAACTAACAACCTATTCTATTCCTGGCTACAGAGATAATGCCTCATTATATGTAGAAAGTATGTAAAGTTAAAAAGAGAGAGAGAGAGAGAGAGAGAAATGCCCTTTTTTTTTTTTTAAACTTCTGGTGCCCTATCTTGCTCATACAGTCAATGTCTTTAGAATACTTATAAAGTAAGTGGAAGGTCTATGTTGTCAATGTAATGCTCGGTTTGATATCAGCAATTCAAATATGAGCATGTATTCTCCAACTCTGTGGATATGAGGATATGATTTGACTGTTCAGAAGGAAATGATTAAGCAGCAGGCTTGTAACTCATTATTTCTTCCTTGGCCAGTTCTTAAGGCAGGTGGTTCCTGGAGGTTAACAGTTGACACTCCAGGATTAAACGGAGTAGTTTCATTGATTGCTTCAGCTGTACCTGATACGAATGAGACTAGGCAGAAAGTGCAAGAGGCCGAAGAGGTATTATTTGCTATTATTGGCGCACCAGCACACTAATTTTCAGTCCAAATTTCTGAATTGTACCAGGACGATTTACATTCTCATGTAATGGGATCCAATGTACATTTACTGTTTTGCTACCAGTCTATTCCCATAATCTAGTGAAATAGGACTGGAACTTAATAACCATTAGAAGCCAACTTAGTGAAATAAATGATGATATCATGAGAATTGCCTTCTCAGAGGAAGGAGGGCAAATGAGTTAAAAACATAGTCACCCATATGACAAAGAGAGCCTGACTGATAAACCCACTAAAACCAAAGCTGAGCCCAGTCTTTGAAATGTCTGAGAATTGTGTGGGCTGCTGCAATTCAGGGCATTCCTCCAAAGATGAAAAATAAGTAGCTACATCACAGACTCTGCCAAAAAACAAAGTGCTCAAAAATTAGAAGTTCAGGGGCGCCTGGGTGGCTCAGTTGGTTAAGCGACTGCCTTCGGCTCAGGTCATGATCCTGGAGTCCCGGGATCGAGTCCCGCATCGGGCTCCCTGCTCGGCGGGGAGTCTGCTTCTCCCTCTGACCTTCTTCCCTCTCGTGCTCTCTGTTTCTCATTCTCTCTCTCAAATAAATAAATAAAATCTTTAAAAAAAAAAAATTAGAAGTTCGTTTTCCTCATGTAAAAAAACCCTTACATTTCACCAATCATCTCGCTATGTTGTCAGACAAATGAACTCTAAATAACTAGACAATAAAGAACACCCTTGAATGAAGCCCTTATTTATGGAAATTCCTGTGTGAATTTAGAGGAAGAATAAAGTGGCTCCTGTAGATGCCCACAAATTATGCATAGATGGGGAAGGGCTCAGGGGAATAGGAATGCTAGGGCAGACGCCTTAGCCAGATCCCCAGAGCCAGTTCCTTGATTTCTTGAAATGAGCAGGCTTGTGGGTGTTCAACCGTGCACTAATGAGGAGAGTCATAGCACATTTTTGTTGTGACCGACAAAATGACTGAAGTGATACGAAACTGCATTCAACAGCAAGGAAAGAAATCACTTAGAAATGGCTGGAAGTAAAATTACCCAAGGACAAGAGCCTGAATGAAATTTGCAAATGGATTATATTGGACCTTTATCAGAGACCCCTGCAAGCTATAAATGAGTGTTAACTAGGATTATGCTCTTAGATTCACTTAGCCTGAAACAGAAGCAACTTTGAAAAAAACAATGAGAAGTTTGGAACAGTGGATTCTCCGATTCAACCAGTTTGGACATAATACTTCTGATCAAGCTGAGCATTTATTGCTATTGACATGCACGATGGGCAAGGAGCACTGCACAGCCATGCCTCCTTCTTTATCCCCCTTCAGGCAAAGTGGGCCCTCCAAACACCCATGAGTCCAAACCTCTGATAAAAGACTTTAGGGATCGGCCTAGTTATTTTATTTTATTTTATTTTATTTATTTTTTTTAAAGATTTTATTTATTCATTTGAGAGAGAATGAGATAGAGAGAGCATGAGAGGGGGGAGCGTCAGAGGGAGAAGCAGACTCCCTGCCGAGCAGGGAGCCCGATGCGGGACTCGATCCTGGCACTCCAGGATCATGACCTGAGCCGAAGGCAGTCGCTTAACCAACTGAGCCACCCAGGCGCCCATGCCCTAGTTATTTTATATAACATGTGTTCTTAGATTGATTGTGGGAGGACTATGCTGGAAAGTTTTCTAGGAATAGGAGAGGACAGGATACTGATGCTCTCAGGATATGGGGTAAATTACTTTCTTGCATAAACAAAACTCCATGTACGATGATACCATTATATTTGACAGTGAACTTTGCTTGAGGTACTTTGGGTTAGGTCATAACTTCACTCCACCTCTCATAGCCAAATCAGTGCTGTGACCGTGGCAGACCCCTATGAGTCTTGCTAGTCTTTACTTGTCAGATTATATGGTATCTGTCTGGAGTGTGGGCTAAGAAGAAACATTAGCAAAACTTCTGTTGTTATTATCCTGAAGCTGCAATACACCTGAGCTGGTAACCATGATTACTTGGCGGGGGTGGGCTGTGGATCAAAACAAGTAATAAATAAAAATAAAAATAGTGCTCGGGATATAGCAAATGCAAAGGACCTTCATCAGTGGACTTGGATTGAAAATCACACTATTTTAATGAGAGCTCCTTATGGCAAGAGAATGATACCCTTGCTTAGATCTCGTTCTGACAATTGATAAGGTTGGGAGAAACCTCCAGAGCTGTTTTCTCAGGAGAGTGGAGATTGGACTCCTAATGCTTTACAGGCTCCAAATAAATACTCCATCTGGATAATTTGGAAAAGTGGCATAGCACCCACTGATGATCCAATTTACAAGAAGCTGACCACCTGAATGAATGTAATACCTAAAAATTAGCAGTAATTAGAATCCGGGTGATTTCTAAAGAATAATAGAAGCCAGATATCAATGAAATAATACCTTCAAAAACCTGAAAAGAACTATTTTGAAGTATAATTAACACACAACATTATATTAGTCTCAGATGTACACGTACTGATTTGGTATTTATGTATATATTGCAAAATGATCACCACAATAAATCTGGTTAACATGTCACCTTATGTAGTTACAGAATTTTTTTTTTCTTGGGATGAGAACTTTTAAGATCTACTCTTCTAGCAACTTCCAAATATACATTAAAAGTATTCTTAACTCTGGTCACCACACTGTATGTTGGATTCCGTGACTTACTTATTTTATAACTGGAATCTGTACATTTTGACTCCCTTCACCCATTTTGCTCACCCGCCATCACTGTTTCTCATAGTGGCTACACCAGTTTACATTCCCACCAGCAGTGCCCAGCCTGGCCAACACTTGTTATTTCTTGTCTTTTTGATAATAGCTATTTTAGCAGGTATGAGGTGGTATCTCTTTGTAGTTTTGATTTTCATTTCCCTGATGACTGGTGATATTGAGCGTTTTTTCATGTACCTGTTGGCTATCTGTATGTCTTCTTTGGAAAAATGTCTATTTAGATACCCTGCTCATTTTTAAATTTGTTCGGTTTTTGTGCTGTTGAGTTATATGAGTTCTTTATATATTTTGGATATTAGTGCCTTATCAGATATATGATTTACAAATGTCTTCTCCTGTTCAGTAGGTTCCCTTTTCATTTCACTGATGGTTTCCTTCACTGTACAGATTTGAAAATGTTATTTTAATGATAAATGAAAAGAATACCCACATGTTTTAAAAGAACAAAAATGATATATAGTGGGGCGCCTGGGTGTTTCAGTTGTTAAGCATCTGCCTTCAGCTCAGGTCATGATCCCAGGGTCCTGGGACCAAGCCCTGCATTGGGCTCCCTGCTCCATGGGAAGACTGCTTCTCCCTCTCCCACTCCCCCCTGCTTGTGTTCCTCTCGCGCTCTCTCTCTCTCTCTGTCAAATAAATAAATAAATAAATAATCTTAAAAAAAAATGATATATTGCTATTTTAAGATAAAACCAGAGAGATATTTCACTACCAACTAATCTTTAATAAATGGACTTTGAAAGCAGGTCAGGAAGAAGGAAAATTGTCCCAGGTCTGAGATGGAATGATGAGCAATCAAATTGGCAAATGTGTGGATAAGTCTAGGCCAACATTGACTGTAGTATATATATATAAGTATATATGTATAGTTATATATTATATAGTCTATATATATTTCCACATGTTATATATATATAAATGTCTAATGTGTATGTATATATTTATATATATAAATGTCTAATTTGGAGGGCAAAAACATTTAAAACTATAAACTTGCATAATCATAATATGTAATTTGGAAAAGATTGATCACCTTTTATTATTCCAAGACTCATGTTTAGGATAGTATATTTATGAATAGTGTTGTATTGATTATTCAACTTAAAATTTAAAGATAACCTTTGAAACAATCAAAATAGAGATTGTAAGCTGCAAAAGAATAAAGTAAAAATAGTGAAAATAGAAATACATTATACCAACATTATTATAGTGGTTATGTCTAGATGGTATGCTTAAGGGTGGATGGTTTTATACATTTTATCATTTTGATGAATGGTTCAAATTTTCTACATAAAATGTATTCCTTATGTAGCAAAAAATAATATAAATTTATCAAAATAGTTATTGAGGACTTGCATTTTCTGGGTAATGAATGAACTTTGCTCCAAGGACTTAAGATTGGAAGTCAATTTCTTAGTCATATTTCTACATCACAAAGAAGCTACCTAATTTCAAATGCAATTAAAATTTATCAAATATGTGAATTGATATTTTTAAAAGAATGTACGTTTTAAAATGAGAAGGTGTTCTGTCCGTTTAAAATTGAACCCTGTAGGAAAGGAGGCTTTCTAAATAGTCTTAGAATTAGGATGGATATTTCATTGAAAATTTTAATTCTGCTATCTTTAGTTCATATGTAATATCAGCCTTTTATTTCTCTTTTAGGGGCTAAAGGGCAAGCAACACTGCAAAAAATAATTGTTCCTGTTTATTTGTTTGGATTCTAGAGTGAATCAAGCTATTGTTTATGGAATGGAATTTGGTGACTTTCTAATTTTTCTAACTATATTTAATCCACTATATCCTCAAATCTTTTGCTTAGAAAAGAAAGTCTGTCCACATCTGATGACAAACAACTGCTTTACCTGTTGCAATGTGGGTTTTTCCTAAAAGAAAACGGTTTTTATGACTTCATTTCTGTGTCCTTAGAGCATTTCTTCGTACTCTCCTGCTTATTGATTTCTCTTGTTACCTGTGCTATTTCCTATGATCAGAAAACTCCAGTGAAAGCAACACTGTTTTCACAATGTTGCTCTAAGGGGTTTTCTAGCTTTATCACTGGTCAGCCTCCTTTCATATTAACGAAGCGGAAATCTTAATAATGAAATAGTAAAAAATTGATGTGATACCTGGTTGTAGTCTATCCACCTCACATTTCAAAATAAAGATTTTATATTTTGACATTGGAAATCACTTTACTGTTGGAGGGAGTATCCCATGGATCTCAATCATATACATTCATAAATATTTACTATGTATTCTATGTTATCATGCCTATATTAATCACTGGGATTTTTTTTAAAAAGATAATTTTGAAAGGACACAACTGTTTATAGTAGGGTGACAGAAACGTACATTAATAGTTGAATTACAGTGTGATGATTACTTTAAAAAAGTATGTCCTATGCATACTTTATTCATTAATGATGCATTAATAAAGATACTTTATTCATTCATGATGCATTAATGGCTAAGTAAACAGAACAGTCAACTGTGTCAAGATAGGATTTACAGGAGAATGATTTTCAAATCTGCCACTTCTTTCCCCTCTTAGTTCAGGACTTCACTCCCTTTAAAACATGGCAGCAGACATCATCTCTTCCTGGAAGTTTCACTGAGCTTCACAAGTGGTGAACAGGCCCCTCATTAGAGCTCCCATTTTGCTGTCAGTACACCAAAAACTTAGAACACATGCATTCTACTGAAATGATTTGCCTTTACATACCACCGTCCATAGATCATTGTTTATTAAGAGCATGAACTCACCCTTTAGCTGTGAACGCCAGCATAATGCCTAGGATAGTGTAGGCATTCAATAAACATTTTAAAATAAACTGATAAAATGCCTGGAAGGATCTTGAAGAATATATTTGAACTCACTCAGTAGAAAAGAAGAAAAGCTTGGATGAGGTTTTTCCACATGGAGATTATGACAGTGGTGTGATAAAAGATGGTATTTAGCCAGGTGAGTAATTTTTTATGACGGGAACATTGTGGGTTCACTGAAGAAGGAGAATAAAGCCAGGTGGTGAAAGGCCTTGCTACTTTAAAAAGTTTGAATTTCACCCTGTATTTTTACTGGGGAGCCACTGAAAGAATTAAAATGAGAGGTGATCTATTCCTCTAAATATTTCAATTAACAATGAAATAATGTGGATTTTTTTAAAGAGCATTTTTCCATGACCTCCACCAAATTGTTTAGGAATATAGTCTAAGCATTTCTTCTAGACTATTTCAGCTACATTTGGGGTCTTGAAGATCTTGAAGAATAATACTCATAATATTCCATGAATTTTGTAGGGTGACTTTATATAATATAGGACATCACTATATTCATTTATTTCTAATATTATTCCTGATAAGTGTGTTTATTTTCCATGAAATAATTTATGGTATTTTAGAAACAAATATTCTATTGGACATCTAAAATTGTCTTAGTCAGTTTTGGTCACATAGTACATTAAATAAATATCTAATGGGAATGGTCTAGGGTTGTGTTAATGCACTGATTTAGCAGAATGGTCTAGATGATTGCAAAGATGACTTTCCACATGTACTTTTTTCTCAGAAGCAGTAGTAGTGGTGGTGGTAGTAATAGTAGTAAATATTTCATAAAAATGAGATGTGTATGAATTCAGCCCTTATTTCATAAAATTAAGCGTATTATTGCCTAGCTTTCATAAGAAACATAATAACCTCTAAATGAATGTTTATAATGCTTTTATCCTGAGTGACAAATTGAAACTAATTAGGTAGGATTAGAATAATATTGATGCTTGCATAAGAAATAAAGAAATAACAACTCATGGCTAATTTTCATTGGCATTACTTAGCACATGTGAAAACAAAACAGATTTGGCATGAGAAAATAAATATATGTCAGTGCCCCAGTGTTTTTAGTGTATTTGGAATGGCTTACCATGATGAAAATTTAGAAAAATCAACAATATAGCTTGCACTCAGAAGGAAATGCCCTTCAATTTCTGACACAATTGGCCACCCCACAATGAATTAAATTATATTGGGAATTGGACTAAGAAATAAATAGGGTGAGATATGCTGCAAAAGTAATGATAATTTAAAGATGTAAAAGTAAAGATACATAACCTGAAAAAAATGGCTTTGAATGGTTTAGATATAATTCTACATAAAGGAACATATGTTTCTTCTCGCCATGTTATTAGCAAGCTATGTGATTTTAAGATGTAATATATGGAACAAAATAAGCACAAAAATGTATAAGTGGGAATAAAACTATACAGGTATAAAATGTCTATATCTTACTGGAACTCAGTTAGTATATATTTCATGTAGACTCCGTAAATTAAGATTAATATGGTAAGCCATTGAGGGGTGCCTGGTGGTTCAGTCATTAAGCGTCTGCCTTCGGCTCGGGTCATGATCCCAGGATCCTGGGATTGAGCCCCGCATCAGGCTCCCTGCTCAGCGGGAAGCCTGCTTCTCCCTCTTCCACTCCCCCTGCTTGTGTTCCTCTCTCGCTGTGTCTCTCTCTGTCAAATAAATAAATAAAATCTTAAAAAAAATATGGTAAGCCATCAAATATGCACTAAGAAAATAACTCAAAAAATAGGTGAAAAAAATCAAGAGAATTAAAATGTTACACTAGAAACAATTCAATTATTACAGAAAAGTAGCAAAGAAATACTAGAGGCAAAGAAGTCATGGGAGAAATAGTAAACAAGATATGAGATGTCACACCTACTCCCAGCTATATCAATGATAACATTAAAAGTGAATGGGTTAAATACCCAAACAAAAGGCTGAGATTGTCAGACTGAATAAAAACTAAAATTCTATATGATCTCACAGGGAATACAATTTAGACTCAAAGATACAAATAGCTTGAAAGTAAATGGATGGAGAAAATGGATTATGCATTAAGAAGTTATAAGATTTTAAAACATATGTGCACCTTACAGCAGAGTCCCAAAATTCATGAATCAAAAAATGACATAATTAAAGGGAGAAATGTGCAATTCAACAATAATTGTTGGAGACTTAAATACTCCCACTTTCAATAATGGGCAGAACAACTAAAAAGATCAACAAGTCAACAGAAGACTTAAGCAATACTATTCAGAAAATACACCTAAGAGAAGTCTGTTGAACTTTCCATCTAACACCAGTGAAATACACATTCTTCTCAAGTGAGTACAGAACATTTTCCAGTATGGACAGTGTACTGGGCCATTAAAAAAAAAGATGCTCAGGGGGCGCCTGGGTGGCTCAGTCATTGGGCGTCTGCTGCCTTCGGCTCAGGTGGTGGTCTCAGGGTCCTGGGATCCAGCCCCTCATCAGGCTCTCTGCTCGGCAGGAAGCCTGCTTCTCCCTCTCCCACTCCCCCCAGCTCTCGCTTTGTCTCTCTCTGTCAAATAAATAAATAAAACCTTAAAAAAAAAAAGATGCTCAGTAAATTAAAAAAAAAAAGATTGAAATCATACAAGTTGTGTCCTCTGATTACAGTGGAGTGAAATTAGAAAGAAAATTGGGAAATTCAGAAATATGTGAAAATTAAAGTAGACACAACTGACCAATGCATTAGAAAATAAATCCTAAAGGAAATTGGAAAACACATGGAAATAAGTAAAAATAAAGGCACAGCATACCATAATGTATGGAATATAGTAGAAGCAGTGCTCACAAGGAACTTTGTATCTTTGGTGTTGGTTGCATAAATGATCGTTTGTAATATTCATTGTTTTGTGTAACTTACTGAATATATATTATATATATATATTTTATTTTAAAAGATTTTATTTATTTATTCATGAGAGACAGAGAGAAACAGAGGGAGAAGCAGGCTCCCAAGGAGCGGGAAGCCCGATGCGGGACTCGATCCCAGGACCCTGGGATCATGACCTGAGCCGAAGGCAGACGCTTAACCATCTGAGCCACCCAGGCGCCCAATATATATTATATTTTACAATTAAAAAACTAAAGAAAATCTTCAGAGAATAGAAAAGCTTTCTATAGAAAGAATTGGAGTAATAATGCACTGTAATATTCAGTTATGAGTAATATTAAACTATTACGAAAATGTAAATGTCAAATATTGTTCTAGTTCGACCATGACATAATGTATTGGAATTGAAATGGTTATTAGATATTCAAGTGGGGATATCAAGTAGACTAAGTATATATAAGAGAAAGTTCATGACTGGAGGTATATATTTGTGAGTGTGAGTTATTAATGTGAAGATGTTATTTCAAGTCATGGAAATGAATGAATAAGGTTATCTAGAGAGGTGCCCAAATGGTACTCTAACATATAATGATGAAAGAGCAAGGAGCTGATGAAAGAAAATGAGTAGCATCAGCCAATGAGGTTAGAATAATCTCTGAGTAAATGGTATGACAGGTGAGAAAGGTATTTTAAAAAGGAGGTGTGATAGCAGGAAGGGAAGAATGAAGGGGGGGGAAATCGGAGGGGGAGACGTACCATGAGAGACTGGACTCTGAGAAACAAACTGAGGGTTCTAGAGTGGAGGGGGATGGGGGGAAGGGGTAGCCTGGTGATGGGTATTAAAGAGGGCACGTTCTGCATGGAGCACTGGGTGTTACACTCAAACAATGAATCATGGAACACTACATCAAAAACTAATGATGTCATGTATGGTGATTAACATAACAATTTTTTTTAAAAAAAAGGAGGTGTGATATACTAGGTCAGATGCTCATGCAAGTTGAAGTTAGAGGAGAGCAGCACATTGCCAACTAGATTTGTCATGATGGAAGTCATTGGATTATACAGAACCTTGATAGGTGTATGGGAGTGGGAAGCAGAGATATTTCAGTGGATAGTTTTAGTATTCTCAGTGAATTGAGAAGCAAGATTATCAGCTTTAGTTAATGTATTAGTATAGATAGGTGAACAGTGTTATTGGAAGTAACAGGTGAGAGAGGACTTTTCTAGAGGAGGTATGAGAGAAGAAACATCCCTCATTTTAGTGGGCTGCAGAGGTGGCAGCATCCTCTAGAGATATCTACATTTCAAGGATGAACAAGAAAATGAAGAGAATGATCAGAGCAGAGTTTAAAGATTTAGGGAATGAGCTGATGACAAATATATTCCAGAGGTTGACGATGATTGGCCCAGGATCCTTGAACCTCTGTGGCCTGATGCAAACCAGAATATAAGGGATTATTTAATTGATGCTGATAGTGTTTCAGGGGAAAGTGAGTAATCAGTTCTGATTAGTTTTCTTTTCCAGATTTATATCTGATACGATATTTAGTGTTGAGGCTGCTGAGAGGTAGAATAGCTAGAGGAGGGGAGAATGGGATGCTGAAGAGCTAGTTTCTGTAAGCTGAGGACACTTTTGTTGCTAGGTGAGGGGCATTGATTGGCTGTCACTCAAAGAACATCACAGGCTGGCATTCCTTGGTGAATTTGGCAGTTTTATTAGCACCTAGAAAGGAGACCACAGTACCTAGAAAGTGATCATTTTCATTCAGTTCCTAAGGTCGAATGACAACTTTGATTTTTAACATAGAATGATACCTGTAACTCTCACATAGAATGGAACACTCACATCAGCCAGCTCCACATTTGGGGACAAATGTTTGCCTGGTTAGCTGGGGATCAGAACAAAGGCAGGTGAATTACGTGCTCATGGTACCAGAATAAGCATCCATCCCCAGAAAAGGGATAAATGACCATGCAAAAGACTCTGGACTGTCAAACTCTCTGGATAGAAGTCTTTCTTCTCTGTGCACAGTTGACATGGTCTTGTCCATATTGATCTTTTGAATCTCATTTTTGATAATTTTATAGCTGATCACTCCCATTCTGATTGAAACATCTTTAGATGTTTGATATATCCAAACAGGGTACAGTCAACTCTGTAAGCTTTGAAATCATTCTCTCATTTGACTATAAAACTGAAAATCATTACTTTTAGTCCATTATGTCTTAGCTTTACTATTGATAAGTAAATTTACTGTCATAAGACAGTTTTGTTCTTGTGATTCAATGTATTTAAATGACTCCTCACTGTTGCTCTAGATGCTAACCATGTGGTACATGACTAGATCTTACTTATTTGTGGGTCCACAGCATGTAACATGGACCTGCTGAAGATGTTCAAATGACTCTGAAGTACTTGTTGGAGTACTGGGGGGGTCTCTAATACTATTTCTGTCCTTGATCTTTGGCACGTAATATATAGCACATTGCTCCTTATTGCTCAGTGCAGGATTTCAAAACTCTCCAACTAGCCTAAATGGAAACTTAAAGGCATATTTTCAGAATATTTTGTAGCATATATGTGTATCTACCTATATCTTATTCAGATACTCAAAACCACGACCACGTCAAGCTCTAGATTTGTCTACATGTCTATATTTATATAACCGAGATTTATTTTTCATTCTAAGCTTTTCCCATCCTTCAGACTTCCCAAACAATGACTGGATATATTCCTACTAATCAATGAATTTTTTTTTTTTTTCTGTTTTAAAATCAGTGCTTGGGATATTCGGTGGAAAGCCTTTTTTTTTTTTTTCTCAAGATTTAACCTTGTAATTGGGTTTAATTTCAATTCTCTATGATGCAAATATTACACAATGGCATTTTTAATTTGGACATTTGTCCCGGATGGACCCACCTTCTCTGTTAGGTCAGGTTTACCAGATGCAGACTTGGAACAAGGAATGATGTGCAAGTGAGGTATTGAGAAGGTATTTATATTTCAAACAAACTAATAAGGAGTTGGGGAAGCAAGACAAGGGAGGGGTAGAGGCCAAAAGCATGGATGTTACTTCAGGCAAAGTCCCATAGCTGGTAGTTCTGGTCTAATTTCTCAAGGAAATGGGAGTGTAACCAATGCCTCAGAGTCACTTCTTCCAGAGACCGTGGCTCAGGTCTTTCTTGCTCCTGCCCTTGCTCCCACAGGATAAGGATTACCCATGGGGATAGAAATCCTAAGTACTCCAGCTCCCTAAGCATGAGCAATGTCGATCCATTCACCCTAAAACAGTCTTCTACAGCCATTTCAGGTTCTGGAAGTTGAAAGCAAAAGGACATAGAAAATGGGGCGGGGGGCGTTCACAAAAAATAGGACATGAGATCTGAGCCAAACTGAGCAGAGTGCCTAGAGTGTCCAGTAAAACTTCCCTTGACCTTTTTGCATCAGAGATCATTCATTTTGTGATTCAATACATATTTATTGACTTTCTGCTATGTGTTTGGCATTACACTGAATGTTGAGGACACAGAGATGGTTAAGAACAAGTTCTGTCAATGAACAATTTGTAATCTAGTGGGGACAGGGGAGGAGAAAGAAATGTGCAGAACGACAAACAATGCTATAAACAGGTTATCATGCAAGAGTTCTAGGAGCACAAAGAAAGGATGCTAGTTGACTATGGGGGAGGGTATTAGGGCTTTCTGATTGCTCTGAAGAAGTGCCCCTTGATCTGGAACGTGAAGCACTAACAGGATTATTCTAGTAGTTGCACTTTCTCATTCCTTTATGGCCAAAATTTTTCCAATACTCTGATAATTTCAACTTCTACAATCTGGCTTCCTTAAGCACAGTTGTCCTAAAACCCACCACTCATAGGTTAATTAATAAAGGGCTCAATGACCTTTGCTTAGCTATTTTTTTTTAACGTCAGTTCCTCTGTAGCATTTTGTATTTTTTAAACATTCCAATCATCATGGAATTCTCCTCTTTAGTTTGCTGACTCTGCCCTGCCTTGGCGTTCTTTGTGACCACCTAACGGGTCTTTTGCCCAGATTGTTTATTCTCCTCTCTTTACTTCTGTGTGTCATTTACTAAGGTTTAACCTCCTGCCCTCTGCTCTGCTTTCTGGTGTCTGTTTGTTTGGTTGTCCCCTCAAGCAGTCTTTGCTGTGTCATAGCTTCAGGAATCTTCATAAGGAGCAGTTTTATATATATATATATATATATATATATATATATATACACACACACACATATACATATATATACATATATTTATTTATTTATTTTTATTTTTATTTTTTACTTAACTCCATTCTTTCTCTGAAATCTTGGTTTAGTTCTACACACTACACTTTAAAGAAAGACACGGTGAAAGGATTGAAAGCACATCAAATGATGTTTAACCTAGAGAAGAGAGTTCAATGGAACATGAAAAGTGCCTTCAATTATTTGAAGGCCCATTTTGTGAAAGAAGGATTAAATTTATTTTGTGTTTCCACAGGGAACAGCTAGCACCAAAGCCTAGAATTTTAAGAAGGCACATTTTTTTGGATCGGTACAAGAAGGACATTTATAAAAATTGACTTGGCAAAAACATTGAATTGATAGGAAAATAGGGAATTTTCCTGTCATTAAAGGAATGTCAAACACACGTTGAATGACAATTTGTTAGGGATCATGTTTAAAGGGATTGATGTATCAGACGAGGATAGAGCCTTATAGTGTTTAAAGGCAATTGCAACTCAGAGATAATATTGTGCTATGATCCCCTTGGATTTTCCATTGTTCTTTCAAGCCAAGCATACCTCAGACATAATTCATCATGTTCCTTTTTAAGCTGGCTTTCTGGATGACTTCCCATCTTCCAATAGAACTATCTTCCCACAGATCATCACACACGCTTGAAACTTCAGCACCATCCCTGGCTCATTTTTCTCTTTTGTTTCTCATATCTGACCAGTCTTCCAGTCCAGTCACTTGTCCCTTGGTAAAACTTGGCTTCATTTATGCTTTGCTTTTCCCGTAATAACTGTTGCTGTTGAGAATCTTACCCATAACTCTGTCGTGGGTAAAGTGAATTTTATCTTAGAACATTTTTTTTGTTTTTGGCTCCTCAGTCTCTCTGTCTCCACAGTCTATTGTATAGAACATTCCAGATTAAAAACTTCATTTTTATGTATAAATAAAGAGGGATATAAATAACTATATAAATAAAATTAAATTCCTTTTAACTGATTTTAGACCATACTAAAGTATCATCTCATCAATTTCCGTTTAACCAGTGTTCCATCATGTTAACAGCATAAACATCCCATTAACCAGTGTTTGATTATTTCCTAAGATGAGCTACCCTTTCTGTTAAGAGTTGCAAAAATCCTTCATCTTAAAAACATTAAAATTCTTTTATCTATGCTTTAGTTTTAACCCCTTTTGTACTTTATGTCTTTGCAAAAAAAATGTTTCGTTTTTAGTCCTATCGGGAAAATAGCTCTTACTTCTGAATACCCTGTATATGTAATTCACTTGGCACTTAACAACATATTACTCTATTTTTGTATAACTGTTGAGTTACATACTTAATACATTGCTAAAAAATAAGTAAAAATTTTTAAAGGTTTTATTTATTTATTTGAGAGAGAGAGAGCATAAGCAGGGGGAGCAGCATGCAGAGCGAGAGGGAGAAGCAGGTTCCCTGCTGAGCAGAGAGTCTGAAGTGGGGCTCAATCCCAGGACCCTGGGATCATGACCCAAGCCAAGGGCAGACAGTTTAACCAACTGAGCCACCCAGGTGCTCCTAAAAAATGAGTAAACTTTTGAGAGCAAAACTCTGTTTTTTCTGAGATCAAAACTCTTGTGCTAAGCATAGTGCCCAATTTGAATGTATGTATGTGTATATATATTTTTTCTGTGTTACAACTATGGATATGGCATACTGTTCACATGATTTTAATTAATATTAGGTGAATCAGGCACCAACTTCCCTATCTCTGTGTTGTTTTGAACTGTGTGGATATACTGTGAATTAAATCTGGGAATCAAAGAATTGGGGAGGGGGCAGAAGAGGTGAGCAAACTATTGAAGTGTCGTAATTATATACTGTATATTGTCCTGATGGGGTATTTGTATGGAATAAGTATTTTGGTAGTCCAGTATATTTTAATAATGAAGGGCATAGATGATAAACAACCTCAAAAATATGCACTTCTGTATAGGACAACTCAGAGTAGTAGAATGAATGGATCCAATTTACTAATGATAAACATACCACAAACACCATTTAATTGCTATCGATAAGAAATTTAAGTTGCTTTTAAAAATCCACATGCTGGCATTGTTCTCCCCAAATTTAACAGGCTTATTTCTAATTTTCATGAAGTTGAACTGCTCAGTCTTATTTATTAAAATATTTTGACTTGCATTAGTGCTTTGTGGTTCGACTTTTATATTAAGAATACACACATAAATTAAATGAAAAAATCATAATATATGATTCTGTCTCCTCTTTTCCTATTTGGTATCATATAGTTAGTTATCCTTTGGCCCTATGAATAACAACAACAAAATCTTACTGATATGGGAGGAAAATACATTGTTTTAGCTTCTGGTTTGTTTTGTTTTGTTTCATTTTAATAATGGAATGCTCCCTATCATGGTGGATCTTAAGCACATTCTCTAGCTGAAGGTCTTTGGGATGATCCTTACATGATTGGCATGGGCAGCACACAGGTTGGTGTCTTCAAAGAAGCTCACCAGCTAGGTCTCACTTGGCTCTTCTTGCAAATCATCACTAGCTGTGCTCTGGAAGCACAGATCTCTTTTGAAATGCTGGACAATTTCCCCTACCATATGCTTCCATCTGATGTTAAGGGAGACGCTGCAGCCCTGGGCTGAGGTGAACTCTCTTCACTGCCCAGCAGAAGGTCACTGTTGCAAGTGTATCTAGTTGCTTCCTTGTTATGTTATCCTGTTGTCAATGATACATTTCTTCACAATTCTTTACTTACTCCCTCTTCTTTGGGTTGCAGATCAGCTAGCAAGGTACTTAAGCATCCAGGGAGCAAGAACAATACAAGGAGTGAAGGAAAAGCAGGGAGTGTTGTGGTGGTTCATGCAAATAGGCATCCTGCCCACATCGGGCCTCCTGGGTCTCAGTCTGCTTGGAAATGAATCTGACCCCAAAGAATTAAGAGCAGCAAAGTCAACGTTCAGAGTACTTATGTAACTGTTCTTTTTACCCAGTTCTTAAAATTTTAATTAAACAAATACTCTTTTAAAAGATGAGCACATGGGAATGAAAGAATTCAAAAGATACTGATTTCATGTAGACAGGCTCAGTTGCTCATGGCTTCAGATTCTCCACCTTTAAATAGGTTTGATAAGGGGCCATGTTTGTTACATCCTGTGTTAAACATAGTATGCATTAAACTGAAGAGGAAATTTAATACCTGCTTCAAGCAGATTGGTAATTTGGTTTTTTTTTATGTTTAGACAGATCATCAGCCTAATCCTCAATTTTTGTAATAGTTATAAATTAGAGAAAATTCTTTTGTTAAAGATAAATTATTGGTCACAAAGATATATAGACAAAGGGTGCTTGTTTACTGCAGTTGGATTGCAATATTAAAGCTGACTTAATAGTGTGTTCTTCAGCTCTCTAGAATGTCCTGTGAATAATTCATAGTATCCAATATACCTTTTTAAAATTTGGTATCACCAGGACATTCACTTTATGGACTGAATATGAAAGTGGTTTCTTCATATCTGAAGAATGAATTAACTATGAAGGGAAATGAGCCTTTAAGTTAACTTTCTGATTTATTTTCCCCTTTATCATCCAGAAGGTGAGGAAATGACAAAGGCTTAGTTTTTTTTTTTTTCCCCTTTTGGTCATCATATATTTTTTAATCAGAAAAATACAAATATATAGTCTATGTATGATTGATATACTGTGGTATGTAAGGATTCCTTATACTTACTAATTTTTACTTGTCTTTGGTTTTATCATCCTTTTGTAATTTTACACTCAAGAAAAACACATGCCTGTGATCCAGAATATTTTAATTTCTTCATTTTCACTGTGGTTCTTAAATGCCCATGGTGTCCAAAGGGTCCCCCAAGCATGTGTAGTTAAAAAGTTCCTTTTCTTTTCTTCACAGACATTCTTTTCACAGTGTGAAGAAAAGGAGACTTAGGGTTTTTTTTTCTCCCTATATAAAAATACTCAAAGTTCTTCATTTGATTATATAATTGTGAAGATGATTAACTTCACACTAACAGCAGAACTTTAATGCCAGTACATGAATAGTACACTTTGATGTTATTTATGACCATAAAACACCACCCATTCATTTAAGTATCATAGGAAAATCAATCGACTCAAGGGAACATGTGAGTTTTCTTCTTGGCCTGATTATAATAGGTATGATATGAATTTAATGAGTTTAAAACACTAAACATATTTTCTTTATGTAAAGATTTATTCTTTTGTTCTCATGATACAAGTAGGTTTTATAAAAGCTCTTCCTTACGAAATATTTTTACCCATTAATTTTTTTTGGGGAAAACTTTATTTTAGCCTCCTTATACATGTATGAAAATCCTAAGAAAATACCTTAGTGACCAAACATAAATAATATTATGGTCAGTCTTCTCTGAAAAATTACTTATTGTTCAACAGTTTAAATTCTAATACTTTCTTTGGGTAAGCTAAATTTATCATTAAAGGTAACTCTCTTGTTTTTAAAGAAAAAAAAAAGATATACTGGACAGTAGTGCTTGGAGGCCCAGTAAATGTTAGAAGAGGCCTACTTGAAAAAAAAAATCTTATGTAAATGAAAAATTTGTTATATACTGTCAATAATTTAAAAAAAGGATATGGAAAAAATCAGAATGCTATTTTTTAATAGTCAAAGTAAGAGGCAATCATGATATCTTATTGGTTCAATCTAGGAAGAGTAAAAAGAATTAGTATAATCATCAAAATAAAACACAAGTATAAATGACGTTGAGACATATATCCCAAGGATAAATGGTGCAGAGAATGGAGTGTGCATGTACGAATAAATTGAAATTTGGAACCTGAATCCTGTTTGTTCTGTAAGAATTTAGTGTCCTGGTGGAGGCTCAGTTTGGCATGAGAATTAGAGATAATCCTTAGAGGTGTCTGTGTGTCTATGTGTATGTCTGTGATATGAGGCAGTGGTCTTTTCCAATATGCTATAAGGTGTTTCTTCAAATCTAACTGATCTGCAAGATTTCATTTTCTAGGGCAGCTTTGGAGTCACAGCAAAATAGAGTGGAAAGTACGGAGTTCCCATATATCCCCTGCTCCTGGACAATCTCCTTCACTATCAGTATCTCATCCATTGAAACATGAATGGCCCTGTTCCAATATACATTTAGGAACTTACAAACTTTCATCTGTGAATCCTGAATCAGTAAGTGGTTTGGTTGAAACAAAGAATAAGATATAATCTTCTAGAGCAGTGACACTTCTACTTTGTGTTATTCATTGATAACATCTGTTTGAAAGAGCTTGATTGGTAATATTTAAACCAAATCAAAAACCAGTTTTCTCTATTGTAAACTGTTTTCCATATGAGTTTTATTTTCAGACAGTGCAAGGTGTTTTGATTTCTTTGGTGTGGTGAAAATACAAAACTGTTAGTGTAGCTATGTTTTATTTCTGGTTGATGGAGGCCATAGTTAGATGTCTAGTCACCTGGCTGTGGACTGGCTCATCACCTCCCACCACCAGTGGGGGCTTTCTGCATGCTTCCAGACATAAACAAAACATGTAGGGAAACAAAGATGTTCCACAAAATAAAAATACTAATAGTAGAGAAATATAGGCATTAAATCAAATGGATATTAAATCAAGTACCTGAAGTTCTTGGTTTATAAAGAGAGCTCAGTATCTAATGCTGTCATTGTTTTGTAAAAAACAAACAAACAAACAAAAAAACAAAAACAAAACTATGTAAGCATTATAATACCTTGTTATTTAAATTTTCATTTTTGTGGGGAGTTATTTTGAGAACTCAAACTTATTGGTGTTTTCAAGAGGGAGAAAGAGTGTTTAAGAAAATGTTCACCCTGAAGCTAATTGAAAATTAAGTCATAAGTTACTGTGAAGTTGCTCAAATCAGATTTGTGAATTCTGACATTAATTAAGTCCTTTTATATGTAGCACTGCTCTTGGGACTAAAGGCAAGGTATCTTATTAGTTCATCATGTATTTAACAAATATATTTTTATTATTTAATATGTCAGACCCTGTGCTAGGCACATGGACATAGTATTTCCAGTGGACCAGAAAAACAAATTCTGTTCTAATGGGGCTGAAAGGAAACAGCAAATAAATGCATTAACAAAACAACAGGGTAATTTTAGAAAGTGATGAATGTGCTGAGGAATATATAACAGAGCAAAGTGATTGAGGGGGACTGGGAAGGAGTCAGGGCTTTTTTATGTGGGGTGAATTGTGGAGTGTAACTACCTGGGATGATCTTGGGATAAGAGAGCTCTAGGCAGGGCGCCTGGGTGGCTCAGTTGGTTAAGCGACTGCCTTGGGCTCAGGTCATGATCCTGGAGTCCCGGGATCGAGTCCCGCATCGGGCTCCCTGCTCGGCGGGGGGTCTGCTTCTCCCTCTGCCCTCTTCCCTCTCGTGCTCTCTGTCTCTCATTCTCTCTCTCTCAAATAAATAAATAAAATCTTTAAAAAAAAAAAAAAGAGAGCTCTAGGCAGACCCAGCAACAGCACAAACCCTCAGTTGAGAGCAAAGCTGCACTCTTGGAGGATCAGCAGAGTGGTCATTGAGCAGAAGACTGTGGTAGGATGCAGACTGAGAAATTGTCAGATTAAGGACTGTAGACCTTATTCCAAATACAATGAGAAGATAGTGCAAGATTTCAATTAGGGGAGAGAAATGATATGAGTTATATTTTTAAATGGCCAGCTTGGCTCCTACAGATTTAATAGATTATAAGGGGAGATCTGAAAGCAATAGAAGCAGAAATGCTAATTGGAAGAAAACTGCACCACTCCTAGAGGGATGGTGGTGCCTTGAACCTGGCTTGCAGGTGGAGGGAAGTGTACCTGATGCATTTTGGAAATAAACTTGACAGAACTTGAGAAAGAGTAAAGAGCGAAGAGAAATCAAGTACAGCACCCCAAATTTGCAAACTGAGAGAATACTGGTTCCATTTGGTGAGCTGTAAATGGCTGTTGGAAGAACAGGTTTGGGTTTAGAAATCGCTAGTTCTGTTGTAGACATGATAAATTGCATCTATATGGAGATTATGAGTTGGAAGTTGGAAAAATGAGTCTGAATTTCAGTGCACAGGACTAATATTACAGTTTAAATCAGGATTAAGATGTTTTCTGAATATATTTTCATAAATCTTTCTTTTTTAAAGTTTAACATTATTTTCCTAGTTTGGTATCAGAATATTATGGTCTTTGAAATAAAATGACTTAAGTCAAAGTCTTCAACAACAAAGAAGTCATTAGAATTTATCCATATGTCATAAATTCATTGTTAATGTGTTGTTAGAGCAAGGCAGACAGGAATACATTCACTGATGAAACACAAGACATTTCTTAAGGAAAATAAATAGTTGAAAGGAAGTAAAAAAATATATAAGGGCAAGAAATTCTTTTGATCCTATTTAGATGGATCTTTTTAAAGCTGACACAAGGATTATTAAATAGCACCTCAAGTTTATAAGAGAGATAAAGTGTAGGTCCTACACATTGTCCAGAAAGCTTTTAAATTTGGGTGTTATCGATTCATTGCTACTACCTTGGCCAAACCTGCATTAAGAGAGATGTTTTGTTCCAACTGCCTTCAGTTTCTTAGAATTTTGTCATTTTTCAAAACTTTGAAGAACTCAGTTTATAAGGTATGAGTTTAGATTCCAAAGCCTGAGAAGAAATAAAATTATATTTACCACAGATTCAATTTCACTGAAATCCGCCCCCTTAAAAAAAACAAATAAAAAATTAAAAAAAAATTATAGCTTCCTTGAATATATATTATTTCCAGTTTAGAAAGCATAATCCTTAAGGGCGGTGACCCAATTCCATCAAAGACTAGCCAGTGTTACTATCAAATGAGTGAGGATGCTCGGATGTTATTTTGATTTTCATTTTTAGGTCATAGAAAATTCCAATCCTCTGGAAATAGTAAGTTTTACCCTTATGACTTGCTTAGAGTACATTTGGCTTTCTTCCCACTCTATGAAAATGTGCTTTTCTAGGCTTCTAAAAGAAGCCAGGTGCAGAAAAGCTAACCAAGGTTTGCCACCCTCAACTTGAGCCTATAGGAAGTGTCATAGATTCAGGTTATTGGAAATCAATGCTAATCGGAATTCTTTTTGAAGCAGCAGAAATTCGACCTGGAGCAGCCTTGCAGATATAGCTAGATTTAAGTTTAACAGACCCCCACTGAACTAAATATTGTATGGAGAGATGGATTTGTGATCAGGCTTACATTTCAAAGGAAGATTCCTATTCCTTGAATTTGTATCATATTTCTGAGTCTGTAGACCTAGAGAACTAATCATTCCTGGTTGATGGTACACAGAAAGCAATAAGATTTGCTTTGCAGCAACATTCAATTGATGTTTTCTGAATCAGTGATGCTCAAATAACAATGCCTGTTCAAAAGATTACATGTGCATATTTGAAAGCATAGTTGACCTGGATTTCTACAATCACAAATAGTAGAAATCCTCAACATCTTTACTGGAAACACATAGAGTCATGCACACATGTGTGCGTGTGCAGACACTTCAGGAATTGAGGCGCGCCCAGTGGACATCATGCAGTTCCAAATTCGATAGCCCCCAAAGAAGCTGAATTCATTTTGAAGTCCAAAAACTGCCTTCGCAACTTTTTTAAAATGGGATTTTGAAAGTTAAAGATCCATCAAGCAGTCGCTCATATTACAGACCCTAATGCCTTTAACGTTTCACTTCTGGAATAGTTTTCTGGCATACAGCATCACTTCCTGCTTCTAGCACAATGTATCATTTCTAAACATGCAAATTCCTTGGCTTCCAACAAGGGAGTCCTAGAGAAAGTGAATCCTGATTAAATTTAAAGGCATACTAGTGTTGTGTAATTACTATGAATTATAAAAAAAAGTAGCTGTTTATGTTCCATTTTTATGAGTAAGAGAGTAAAAATGCATAATAATTCTTAGGATTGTTCAAGTACTGTTGAGGGGATGGGTTTATGTTTCAGAATTACACTAAAAGCCATAAATGGCAAGAGAAGTCACCAGAATGACTTCAGATACAACTTAATTGTGAACATGCTTGTAGATAAAAACAATTTCTACCAATACCAAGACACAGTATTTTTTAGGACCACACATTTACGTTTCCAGCTGTTTACATCCTAAAGTCCACTACAAAGGAGTTTCTTAATTTTATAGACAGTGCTCATTTTTAGAAAATTAAGTCCAGTGCTAGCCTATGAAATTTTAGAATGTTTGTGTAAAGCATCCTATAAATAGCTACTGTGCTTTCTAAGGGTGGTTCCTCAAAGATTATGGAGGTGATAGGTGTTTCATAGATTCTTCTATAATAGAAGTGTTTCCACTATTCTCAGACCTTAGCTTCCTGATATCTGTCTCATTATGAGCTTGAACGCTCCCGATCTCGTCTGATCTTGGAAGCTAAGCAGGGTCGGGCTTGGTTAGTACTTGGATGGGAGATAAGTTCAAAAAAGTATCATTTTTAATTGGTATTGCATTGATTTCTTAAAATCAATCTGGGGAGATGTAATGTTTTTAATATATTGAATCTCCCTATTCATAAATTATGTATAATATAATGTAATATAATACACAGCACTAATCATATATAATAAAATATATATTTATGTAGGCTTCCTTTCATATATTTTAAAGTAATTTTATAGTACTTACATAAAGGTCTTGATAACTTTGGGAGACTCATTCCTGATGCTTTATATTATGTACTAATATTGTTATTGGTATGTATTTTTAATAACATTTTCTAACTGTGGGTGGTATAAAAAGTGTAATTAAATTTTCATATTGATCTTTTATTTAGCAACAAAGCTAAAACTTTCTTTATAATTAAATAATTTATCTTATGGATTATTTTTAATGTAAGTAATCATATCAGCTATGAATAGTGACAGTATTTTCCTTCCTTTCCAAATTGTTCACCTTGTCTGTACTTTATAGGTCTTATTTCAATTGCTAGGATGTCTAGTATAGTACTGAATGAAAATGACGTTAGCTGTCATCCTAGTCTTGTTCCTGATTTTACAATAATATGTTATTTTATACAATTAATATTTTAAAAGAATATAATTATACCAAAGTATTGATAACTGCAGTTTCTTTCATGTTTGATTTCTATATTAGATCAAGAAATGTTCTTTAGTGTAGCCAGCATTAATCTGATTCAAATGGTAAAACAGTCACATTAATTGTGTTTTTGTGAATATTTTTAAATGTACTATTGTTAGGGCTAAAACAAATACTAATATATGCATTAAAACTACATTTCCACATATATTTATTTAGTTCAATATTTAATTTAAATCAAACATATGAAGAGTTTGTGGTATATATGTTGATATCAAACTTTTCCCCTATGTAGAAGCTACACATTTAATTAACGCTTGAAAAATCATTGTTATTCCCTTCCTCAGTATGCATTTTCTTCCCATGCATATGCATGTGTGTTGTGGATAATAGGAGAGAGAAGAAAAGTAATCAGAGAGTGGATTCTGAAGAACATTCACAGAGGCTGGAGTTTGTGGTTTACACTGTTGTTTCCCTTTGAAGGAGAGAATGGCAATAGAGATACAATGTAAACTGGATTCCCTTAACCTCACTTTTTTTTTTTTAAGATTTTATTTATTTATTTATTTGAGAGAGAGAGTGAGTGTACGACAAGGGGATGGGGGAAGGACAGAGGAAGAAGCAGGCTCCCCGCCAGAGCAGGGAGCCCAATTCGGGACTTGATCCCAGGACCCTGAGATCATGATCCAAGCTAAAGGCAGATGCTGAATGACTGAGCCACCCAGGCGCCCCAACCTCACTTCTTCTGACCTTTATCCCCGCATCCTGCTTGCTTTAAAAGTCATTTTTTTTTTTGATCAAGGAATGGAAATTGAATTGGGAAGAAAATGTTTCCATATAAGTAACCACTGTTGGCAGGAGCTCAAAGTGAAACCAGTAAAAGAGCTTTAAAAGGCCACATTCTATCCTGTGCCAAATTTTACTTGGATTGTAGAACATTTTGCAGTCTGAAGGCAGAATGATCATAGAATTGACAATAGCATTTATCCTGCTTTCTCTCTGCTTTATGTAAAGAAAGTTATCTTGTATGTTTGGACATGGGCGTGTGTGTGCACGTGCATGTGTGTGTGCATGTATGTGCACTGTTACTTGTCTCTTTAGCACGCCAGTTCCTGATTCATCAGTTTCCAATCATGCCCAGAAAGGAAAATGATACTGAAATAATACTATTATGAAAATACTTCCTGGCCACATGGCCTACTCATTTTGATGTGAGTTAAAATGATGTTTAAAATGGCTGACTGTGCAAAGTGCACAGAACAGCCAAGGATAGGCCAAAAAAAAAAAAAAAAAAAACCAAGAAAAACCACACAATTTTGAAATTCAGCTTGTATTAAGTTGTTGGACAAAGAATTACATATGTTCAAACAATTTTTACAGTAAGTGGCTGGTGTTTATATATGGATGCCCCCTTCAAATTCTATCCCATCCATTTAAGAGAAGACAAGATAGGAAAAACAAAGAAGTTGTTCTAATATTCCAAAAAGTATACTCCTTGAGATGTTTGTGTTACATCTACTCTGGAGAAGGACAATGAGCAAAATTTTTTGTTGATCCATTCTATTCCAATAGATTGGGACTAAAAAATACCACAACATTCTTTTGAAATTCAGGTTTATTTTTAGGCTGAGTCTATTGCTTTATAACTAAGGGTTAAATAAAGCAAATCAAATATCTTCTCCCATTCAGTGGATTGCCTTTTTGTTTTGTGGATGCTTTTCTTCACTGTGCAAAAGTGTTTTATTTTGATGTAGTCCCAATAGTTTATTTTTGTTTCCCTTGCCTCAGGAGACATATCTAGAAAAATGTTGCTATGGTCAATGTCAGAAAAATTACTGCCGTATTTTCTAGGATTTTTATGGATTCAGGTCTTACAGTTAGGTCTTTAATCCACTTTGAGTTTATTTTTGTGTATGTTGTAAGAAAGGTCCAGTTTCATTCTTTTACATGTGGCTACCCAGTTTTCCCAATACCATCTATATTAAAGAAACTTTTATTTTATTTTATTTATTTAATTGACAGAGAGATAGAGAGAGCACAAGTAGGCAGAGTGGCAGGAGAGGGAGAGGGAGAAGCAGGCTCTCCGCTGAGCAGGGAGCCGGACGTGGGACTCGATCCCAGGACCCTAGGATCATGACCTGAGCCAAAGGCAGCCGCTTAACCGATTGAGCCACCCAGGCGCCCCTTAAAGAAACTGTCTTTTCCCCATTGTATATTCTTGCCTTCTTTGTCATAGATTAATTGACCATATAAGCGTGGGTTTATTTCTGGGCTCTTTATTCTGTCCCATGATCAATGAGTCTGTTTTTGTGCCAGTGCCATACTGTTTTGATTGCTACAGCTTTGTAGTATACATTGAAATTTGGGGTTGTGGTCGCTCCAGCTTTGCTTTTCTTTTTCAAGATTGCTTTGGCTATTCATTGTCTTTGGGACACATCTGATCAGTGGTTAATATCCAAAATATACAAAGAACTTATACAACCCAACAGCAAAAAAAAAAAAAAAAAAAAATCTTATTAAAACTATGCAGAGGACCAGAATAGACATTTTCCCAAAGACATATGGATGGCCAAGAGACACATGAAAAGATGCTCAACATCACTCATCATCTGGAAAATTCAAATCAAAACCACAATAAGCTATCACCTTATACCTGTCAGAATGGGCTAAAATAAAAAAGACAGGAAACAACAAGTGTTAGCAAGGATATGGTGAAAAAGGAACCCTCATATACTGTTGATGGGCATGTAAATTGGTACAGCCACTGTGGAAAACAGTATGGAATTTCGTCATGAAAGTAAAAATAGGAATACCACATGATGCCATAATTCCACTGGGTATTTATCCAAAGAAAATGAAAACACTGATCAGAAAGGGTAGATGCATCCTTATATTAACTGCAGCATTATTTACAATAACCAAGATATGGAAGCAACTAAGGTGTCCATTGCTAAACAGGTGGATGAGGAAGATGTGGTACACACCGACACACAGACACACAGACATACACACACTGAAGAATATTATACAGCTGTAAAAGTAATTAGATCATGTCACTTACAATAACATGAATGGACTTAGAGGGTAGGTTATTATGCTAAGTGAAAGAAGTGAGACTGAGAAAAACAAATACCATATGAATTCACTCATATTTGGAATCTAAAAGAACAAATGAATAAACAAACGAAAAGCAGAATCAGACCTATACATAGAGAACAAACTGATTGTTGCCAGTGGGCAGGGAGGTGGGGGTATGAGCAAAATGGGTGAAGGGAAGTGGGAGATACAGTCTTCCAGTTATGGAATGGATAAGTCATGGGAATAAAAGGCACAGAATAAGGAATATAGTCAATGGTATTATAATCACATTGTATGGTGACAGATGATAGCTACGTTTGTGGTGAGCCTAGCATAATGTATAAACTTGTCAAATCACTACGTTGTACACATGAAACTAGTGTAACATTGTGTGTCAACTATACTCAAATAAATTAAAAAATAAAGTAAATCAACAGAATTAAATGATTTTTTTTTTAGAATTTAATGATTTTAATAATAAATTTTATGTTCTCTGTGTCTGGGACATCCTCTCTTTCTTCTATGGGTTTTAAAATCCTACTTATTCTCATGAACCAACTTCTGTCCCATTGCCTATAAGAATACCACAATCTCCTAATGATCTTACTTTCTTTAAAATACAATGGCTTCAGTATGTATCTTTTAATATTAATTTCTTTGTGAATATTATTTCCACTTGTGAATATTAATTTCTTTGAGCCTCAGATTCCTCTTTTTTTAAAAAAACTTAATAGACATTTTTAGAGCAATTTTAGGTTTACAGAAGTTGAAAATACAGAGAATTTTCATATACTTCTTCCTCCCTCCCACACATTTCCCTCTATTATTAATATCTTAGAGTGATATATTTGTCACAATTGGTGAGCCAATATCAATCATTATTATTAACTAAAAGTTCATCGTTTACTCTGTGTTTTACAGTTCTATGTTATAGGCATTATGTATTTGATATACACATTATGTTTTGTATCTACTGTTGTAGTATTATATAGAATACTACACTGCCCTAAAAATATTTTCTGCTCCACCGGTTCCTTTCTCCTCCTTCTCCCTGGTAACCACCAATGTATTCTCTGTTTCTATGAGTTTGGCTTTTTTATATTCCACATATAAGTAGGATCATGCAGTATTTGTCTTTCTGTGTCTGGCATATTTCACTTAGCATATTGTACTCCAGCTCCATCCGTGTGTTTGCAAATGGAAGCATTTCCTTTTTTTTTTAAGGTTGAATAATATTCTATTTGTGTGTGTGTGTGTGTGTGTTTTCCTTTATTAATTCATCCATTGATGATCACTTTGAACACTTAGGTTGTTTCAATGTCTTGGCTACTGTGAATAATGCTGCAATGAATATGTGATGCATACATCTCTTTGAGATAGTGAGTTTATTTCCTTTGAATATATACTCAAAGTAGGATTTCTGGATAATATGGTAGTTATATCTTTAACTTTTTGGAGGAAATTTCATGCTGTTTTTCCTAACAGATGTATCAAATCCCACTGACAGTGTATAAGGGTTCCCGTTTCTCCTTATCTTCAACACTTGCTATCTTTTGATATTTTTATAACAGTCATCCTAAGAGGTGTGAGGTGATATTTCACTATGGTTATAATTTGCATTTCCCTGATGATTAATGATAATGAGCATCTTTTCATATACTTCTTGACTGTTTATATGCATTCTTTGGAAAAAAAATGTCTGCTCAGGTCCTTTGCTTATTTTTTCAATTGGCTTATTTGTCCTTTTGCTATTAAGTTTTATGAGTTCCTTTTATATTTTGAATATTAAGCCCTTATTTATGATTTGCAAATATTTTTCCCATTCCTTTGGTTGCCTTTTTATTTTGTTGATTATTACTTTTGCTGTGCAGAAACTTTTTAGTTTGATGTAGTTCCACTTGTTTATTTTTGTTTTTGTTGCCTGTGCTTTAATTGTCATTCTAAAATACCGTTGTCAAAAGAGCAATGTCAAAAAAATTAAAATAAATTTAAAAAAAAGAAAAAAAAAGAGCAATGTCAAGGAGCTTTTCCCTCAATATTTTCTTTTACAGTTTCAGATCTCAGGTTTATGTCTTTAATCAATTTTGAGTTGATTTTTGTATATGATGTAAGATAATGGTTTAATTTCATTCTTTTGCATGTGGATATCCAGTTCTCCCAACACCATTTATTGAAAAGATTATCCTTTCCCTATTATACATTTCTGGCATCTCTGTTCAAGATTAATTGGCCATATATGCATGGTTTTATTTCTGGGCTCTCTACTCCATTCCATTGGTCTATATGATTATTTTTATGCTAATATTGTACTGTTTTGATTATTCTAGATTTGTAATACAATTTGAAATCAGGATGTATGATATATCAAGCTGCATGCTTCTTGCTCAAGATTTCTTTAGAATCAGATTATTTCGTGGTTCTGTATGAATTTTAGGATTGTTCTTTCTATATCTGTATAAAATTTGAAGAAGCAGCAACACTTCAAACTCATTTTATGAGGCCAGCATTACCGTTATACCAAAGCTAGACAAAGACAATACAAGAAAAGAAAATTACAGGCCCAATATTCCTGATGAACATAGATTCAAAAATCCTCAACAAAATACTAGCAAACCAAATTCAGCTGCACAAAATGATCATACATCATGATCAAATGACATTTACCGTGGGATATAAGAATGGTTCAACATAGCAAATCAGTCAATGTGAAACACCGCATTAACAGAATAAAGGGTAAAAATCATCTGAGCATCCCAACAGAGGCAGAAAAAGCATCTGACAAAATTCAACATCCTTTTATGACAAAAATCTCAACAAATTGAATACAAAAGGAATATACCTCAACATGTTAAAGACAGTATGTGACAAGCCCTCAGCTAACATTGAACTTAATAGCAAAAAGTTAAAAGTCTCTTTCTGTATGATCAGAAACAAGACAGAGATGCCCACTTTTATTCAACAGAGTATTGGAAGTCCTAGCCAGAGCAATTAGGCAAGAAAAAGAAATAAAATCCATGCAAATTGGAAAGGAAAAAGTAAAGTTGTCTCTGCAGATGACATAATCTGATATATAGAAAACCCTAAAGACTACACACACACATACAATAAAAACTAATAAATAAATTTAATAAAGTTGCAGGGTACAAAGTCAACATACAAAAATTGGTTGTGTATATATACTACAAGGAACTAGCAGAAAAAGAAACCAAGAAAATAATCCAAATTTATAATAGCATCAAAAATAATAAAATACTTAGAAATCAATTTAATCATGGATGTGAAAGATCTGTATCCTGAAAACTATAAAACATTGATGAAAGAAATTTCAGATACCAATAAATAGAAACATATTTTATGTCCATAGATTGAAAAAATAAATATGGTAAAAATTTCCATGCTGACCAAAGTAATCTACAAACTCAATATAGCCCCTATCAAAATTCCAATGATGTTTTGCACAAAGTATGTTTATCTTTAAAACAAAACAAAAAAACAAACTATTTTCCGAGGTGGCTGTACCATTTTTGCATTCTCAACAGTAATGAAAGAGACCTCCTGTTGCTCTACTTCCTTGTCATCATTTGATGTTTCACTGTTTTGGATTTTAGTCATTTTAATAGATATGTAGTGATATAACTTTGTTTTAATTTGTAATTCCCTAATGATATGTGATGCTGAACATCTTTTCTTTACTTTACTTGCCATCTGCATATCTTCTTTGGTGAAGTATCTGTTCCAATCTCTTGCTTATTTTTAAATTGCATTGTTTACTTATTGTTGAGTTTTAAAAGTTCCTTGTCTATCTTGAATATCAGTTTTTTATCATATATGTGTTTTGCAAAAATTTTCTCCCAATCTTGGCTTGTCCTTTTATTCTCTTAACAGTATCTTTTGCAGAGGAGAACTTTTTGATTTTAATCCTGTTTAACTTACCAATTCCTTTTCATGTATCATGTTTTTCGTGTTGTATCTAATAAGTCATTACCAAACCCAAAGTCAGCTACATTTTCTCCAATATTATCTTTTAGGCATTTTATAGATTTGGGCTTACATTTAGATCTATGGTCCATATCGAGTTAGTTTTTAGCAGATATACGGTTTGTGTCAAGGTTTTTGTTTTTTTGTTTTTGTTTTTGCATGTAGATGTCCAGTTGTTCCAGCACCATTTGTTAAAAAGATAATTTTTTCTCCATTAAGTAGCCTTTGTTTTTTTTTTTTTTCCTCAAAGATAAGGTGACATTATGTGTATTTGCTTATTTTGGGGTTCTCTATTCTGTTCCACTGGTCTACTTCTCTATACTTTTACCAATTTCACATTGTCTTGATTACTGTAACTTTGTAGTAAGTGTTGAAGTTGGCTGCTGTTAGTCTTCTGATTTATTTTTGTTCACTGTTGTTATCTATTATAGGCCCGTATAATATCAATTTCTCAATAATAATTTGGTGGGATTTAGTTTGAATATATAGATTAAGTTGGGAAGAACTGATACTTTAACAATATTGAGTCTTTTATCAATGAACATAGTATATCTCTCCACTTATTCAGATTTTCTTTTATTTCTTTCATCATGTTTTTATAGTGTTTCTCCTATAGATCTTGTACATATTTTGTTAGAATTATGCCTAAACATTTTTTGTTTTTGTTGCTCATATAAATGGCATTCTGTTTTCAAGTTTTTAATCCCAATTGTTCATTGCTAATATATAGGAAGGAAATTGACTTTTATTAACCTTATGTACTACAACTTTGCTATAATTGCTTATTAGTGCCAAGAGGTTTTGTTTTGTTTTGTCCTTGATTCTTTGTGAGAGTTCCTAATATTTTTATTGCCATTTACACTTTGATGAGTAAAATCAGGACTGGAAGGAATTTGATAGAATGAATGGATATTTGTTATTTTGTCAAGCAATATTTACAGAGCATCTACTATGTGCCAGATACTATATTTGATTTTGAGGATACAGACATGAACAGGATGAATAAGCATGTACATTTCAGATTCATATACAAGAAATTTAAAAATTAGACTGCAAAGAAGTTTCTGAATTAGGTGTAGGGACCTATGGATGCAAATCGCATCTTAGCCCATTCAGGCTACTATAACAAAATACCAGAGACTGGTTATCTTATTTCTTATGGTTCTGGAGGCTGGAGTCCAAGATCAAAGAGATAGCAGATTCTATGTCTAGTGAAGGCTTGAATTCTGGTTCACTGGTAGTGGTTTCTTGCTGTGTCCTCACATGGTGTAAGGGGCAGGGACATCTGTGGGGTCTTTTCTATAAGAACATTAATCCTATTCATGAGGTGAGGGCTCCACCTTCATGACCTAAATACCTCCCAAAGGCTCCACCTCCTAATACTATTATCTTTAGGGGTTAGGATTTCAACATATGAATTTGGGGCGGGGGACACAAACATTCAGACTGTAGCAAAGAGGAGGGTGAGTAAGCCACAGAGGCATGTTGGTGTAGTGATACCTGAACTGAGACATGAAAGAGTAACTATAGTTAGCCCAGCTCGTGTGGGGGAAGTATGTTGAGAATAGATTAAAGACTTTTCAAATAGTAGAAAGAATAAGACAAAACACAGTTATGAAAGAGAATGTAAGCTTCAGTAACTGGGCTTACTTCAGTAGCTCTGGAATTCAGAATTTGAAATGGAAAATAGAGAAGAAGCAAGCAAACTTATGTGAATATAGATGTTAGAAATAGAAATAGGTAATCATGTCATATATAAGACAATAGGGAAAGTTGGTAACAGTGGGGAAATAGATAAAATATTTTGCCTGGTCTAAATGAATTATCACTTTCTTATATTACTGTATTATATAAAAAAACAAAACAAACCCACAATGTGCTCCATTAGCCACCAGCTTATGCTTACTGAATATAATTACAAAGGCCTCTCAAGTCATGTTAGAAGTTGGAACTAGAGACATAAGGAAGAAGGTTTCTTATTTCCCCTCTCTTCTTTTCTTCAAGTATAAGCTTTTTGCCTATTATGGATATTATAGCAACAACTGTATTCTGTAATTTTCCCAATTGTATAGGTGGCCCTGATTTCCATTCATTTCTTATGAATTTAGTTATTTTGTACATTTGCAACACTGACAATAAGTTAACCTCAAATCCATTTAATTATGTCTCAGTCTCACCTGCACTCACTGATGACATTAACTTAAAACCATCACTTCTGACTTTTGTTTCAAGCCTTTTGAGAGAAATAACTGAATCAAAAGGGAAATTGTTTTACTAGAGTCAAGTAAGTAATGTAAAAGATTATTCTGATTCTCACACATTCTCAGATACTTATCAGAATATGCAGTGACATGTGAGAATAGATATAAAATACTTAGTCCTACACTAATGCAAGGCAAATGTGCAATATATGTCTGAAAACATTATCATTATTAGTTTTAAGTAGACCTATTCTTCCTTGAAAATTAGAATTCTTAATCATTCCATTTGTAGGGCTTTAAAGTTAGAGACAGTGCATTGGAACACAGATCAACTTCCAACCTGTCTTTACAAAAACATCACCAGACCTGCCTTTTGATCTGCTAGAAAGGGTTTTCTGATATACTGAGTAACACCTTCTGCATCGTGATGACCCACAGAACATTGTCAATATATTCATTTTCTTTTCCTTCTTTTTAATACAGAGGCTATTTTCTAAAACTGATTTTAAATTTTAGATTGACCAGTAAATGTAATTTTCGTTAGTATCTTACTTTAGCATAGAGACTAGTCCTACAATCTCCCCAACTTAAAGTTTTTTACATTTGTATAGGTACTGAACATGACACGTTGTTGTTCTTTTTGCTCATAATTTTAGCTTGAAATCTCATAGAACTCATAATTTCAATTGGTAGCTTCTAAGAGATATTTGTATTTTCAATTAGTTTTAACTGACGATAGACTATAACAAATTAATGACATCACCAGAACTATCTACAAATATCAAAGAATATTATTTCTTTTTTTAAAAGATATTATTTCAGTATAAGGGGAATCACAGTTATGCTGGCTTGCATAAATGTAAGATAACAGTCAATGTGTGTGTGTGGGGGGAGGTGTGGGTGTGAGGATATCCTTATAACTCTAATGCCATGTGTCTGTGAATAAAATCACTGTACCCAGATATTCATGTCAAAGACAGTGCTTTCTTTCTGTAGCTGAGATTTGGTTTGTTTTCCTATTTTACTTACCTATATTAGGATTTTTTTTTTTTTTTGGTGGAAGGAATTGGTATAAAAATTTACACATATTCTGTTATGTGATTGTGTCTTGTTCTAAATGTGCAGTTCTTACACTCTCTCTAACCCTTACGTTTGAAATGCATTGTTGAAAACAGCATTTATTTCTCTTCTTGCCTAATAGGCTTGGGGATTAAAAGCATACAATTCCAAGTAAAGGATAAGGAGAGAAATGAAGTATTTTGGAGCTGAAGGCTATCATTAACTGAGACACTGCTGAGATTGCAGCAGTTCAACACCATCATGTCAACCAAAAAAAAAAAAAAAAAGTCCAGGTATTGTGAAAGGAATCAGTCTTTAGAGGGAAGATGAGCAATGTCAGAAAAAATCCTGAAAAATGATGTAACTATTCTGGTTGATAGTACAAATCATGAATAAATCATGTACTGCAAGGGAAGCATGAAAATAGGCTGGTATCTAGGACATTGGATGCTGAATTCATAGGAAAGATTATATACATGTATTGTCCCTTGCATTGCCCACAGTAGTAAAAGGAACTGATGTATTGAAATTGTTGACTTCTGCTGTACTCTAATAGGAATATCTTGTTTTCTGAAGGCTAGGTTAGTTTATTTGTTCATGTTTTAGAAATTTATTCAGCATAGCTTTAATCAGTGTCTTCCTTTTTATCCCAAAATGATTGTCTAACAACCTCAGGACACCTTCAGATGTCCACAGATCTCTGTGTGACTTACTCAAACCAAGACTTGCTCTCAGTTAATTATTGAATTTTTTAATACCGACATTCTCTACTTTCTAAATTATTGCATAACCAATTCTAAGGGACAGACTTAATTTCATATGATCCTGAAAGTATCAATTTAAACTTCGTAAGTTTGGAGAAAGAGTGTAGAAAATTCTTCTTAGGATTGTGATTTGCGTTAATCTAAGGCTGGATACTTTTCCTATCCAGTAAGGAGTAAGGCATAGGCAAGAGTCAAATAGGAAAGTGAGATGAAGATGCTGGCCTACTTTCTATATGCTACAATCAGTGAACACAGTTAGAATTCCTTAATTTTATTTGGAATTAGGTTAATTCCTATTATTGCATATGTTTTGATACTTGTATATATACAAATCTATGTAAACAAGTCCAAATTATGAAATTCTCACACCATCTGTATAAGCATATCTCTGTTGATGTTACTTTTTTGTCTCTACTCTTTTAACTTGAAGCTCTTCTATGCTTTCCGTTGACCCTCTTTTTAAAGCACCTTTATAAAGCCACTAATTGTCAATAGACTGTATGTTCATGTCAAATAAAATGAAGGCAAGGGCTGTAATCATTCCTATGACTACTATAGCTCATTGTAATAGAGATGTGAAGATGTAGGGCTTTGTTTTTTGTTTTGTTTTGTTTGTTTGAGGATGTAGGTTTTTGACATAATAGATGAAAATTGAATAAATGTGAAGCCTTGGTTTGAAGCCATACCTTCTTTCATTATTTCATATTCTGACTTGGGAAACTCCCCAAATTAAGCTTCTATGTCTTGTTCTTAAACACTCTATTCAGTGTTCTTAATTCAAAGACAAAGAAAACGAAGCCCTTGTGTCTGCTGGATTTGTAGATTCTTTAGATACTAACTTGGAGTTAGGTCAGTGATCATTTTGTAGGAGAGCACGACAACATCAATTTACAATTTGGGGTTGGACCTTCAGTTAATAAATGATCTAAACCAGAAAATCATTAGTAATGTAATGTTATTCTGGAGAAAAACTTTCCTGTGTACACTTGGTGTTACTTTTGAGTTTAAAAAGCAGAATTAGAATTCATCTTTTTTATATCATATATATTAGATTTTAATTCCAGTAGAGTTAACATACAGTGTTATATTAGCTTCAGGTGTACAATATAGTGATTCAACAATTCTATACATGACTCAGTGCTCATCAAGAAAAGTGTACTCTTCATCCCCTTCACCTATTTCACTCATCCCCACCCCACCTCCCCTCTGGTAACCATCAGTTTGTTCTCTATAGTTAAGAGTCTATTTTTGGTTTGTCTCTTTTTTTTCCTTTGTTCATTTGTTTTGTTTCTTAAATTCCACGTATGAATGAAATCACATGGTATTTGTCTTTCTCTGACTTATTTCACTTAGTATTATCCTCTCTAGATCCATCCATGTTATTGAAAATGGCAAGATTTAATTTTTTATGGCTGAGTAATATTCCTGTGTGTGTGTGTGTGTGTGTGTGTATTAAATCTTCTTTATTCATTCATCTATCAATGGACACTGGCTGTTTCCATAATTTGGCTATTGTAAATAATGCTGCAATAAACATAGGGGTGCATATATCCTTTATAATTAGTGTTTTCATATTCTTTGGGTAAATACCCAGCAGTGCAATTACTGATCATATGGCAATTCTATTTATAATTTTTTGAAAAACTGTTTTCCACAGTGTACCAGTTTGTATTTCCTCTAGCAGTGCACAAGGGTTCCTTTTTCTCCACATTCTCACCAACACTGTGTTTTTGATTTTAGCCATTCTAAAAGGTGTAAGTTGATATCTCATTGTAGTTTTGATTTACATTGCCCTGATGATGGGCAATGTTGGATATCTTTTCATGTCTTTTGGCCATCTGTATGTCTTCTTTGGAGAAATGTCTGTTCATGTCTTCTGCCCATTTTTAATTGGATTATTATTTTTTTTTTGGTGTTGACTTATATATTTTCTTTATATATTTTGGATACTAAGCCTTTATCAGATATGTCATTTGCAAATATCTTCTCCCATTCAGTAGGTTGTCATTCAGTTTTGTTAATTGTTTCCTTTGCTGGCAGAAGCTTTTTTATTTTGTTGTAGTCCCAATAGTTTGTTTTTGCTTTCATTTTATCTTTATGTGGCCTTCCTTCATGAAGGGATAATAATATAGAATAGAATGAAGTGTCAAACACAGTTTCCATTGTCTATGTATAGAGAACATTTTTAGCAAGCTAGCACTAAACTTAATCTTGGAAGACTGGAAGTTTGCCCCCTAACACATCAGGAACAAGACAAGGATGTCCATTATCTCCACTTTTATTTAAAGTACTGGAGGTTTTGCCAAGACAATTACACAGGTTAAAAGAGATAAGATTATAGAATAGAATATCAATATAAAATCAGTAATATTTTTATACATTTAAATCAAACAATCCCCAAATAAAAACAACAAATAACAAATTTTGTTTCCAATATGGTACAGTTGGAACTCCCATAAATTGCTGGTGGGGATGAATAATGGCGTGGCCACTTTTCAAACAGTGACAGTTCTTCAGAAGGTGAAACATAGAGTAACCGTGTGATTCAGTGATTCTACTCTTAGATATATATATACCCAAGACAGTTGAAACATTTGTCCAGACAGGCTGCACTCATTCATTTGTGAATGTTTACAGCAGCATTATTTTTAATTACCCAAAGCAAAACAAAACTGGAAACTCTTCAAAGAGGAGCATATGCATACAATGGAATTCTACTCAGTTGTAAAAAGGAATACAGTTATGACATGTTACAACATGGATGAGCCTTGGAAATTTGTATTTTCCTTGAAAGAAGCCACAAAGGCTACATATTGTTTGATTCCATTTATTTTATATAATTCGATTAGGCAAATCCATAGAGACAGAAAATTAGTAGTTGTTGCCAGGGTTTGGGGGAAGGAGAATATAAAGTGACTGCTAATGTGTATTGGATACCTTTTTGAGTGAAGAATCTGTTCTGAAATTAGATGATCGTTGAATGCACAATTCTGTGAATATTCTAAAAATCACTGAATTGTACACTTTAAAAATGTCAATTTTATAGTATTGAAATTACAGTCCAATAAGGCTATGAAAATGTTAAGAATGAAATTATATCATTATACAGCTCAAGACATGTAATGGGAAGTACACATTATCACCTATCAAGTACTCTTGACAAATTTGTTTAATCTGAATTTAATCTAACTCTTAGGATTAATTTACCATAGTTTACAGAAAATGTAGAGAACAGAGGAGTAAGTTAAAATACCTCACAAGGAAACAAACAGAAAAATCCAGAATACAGAACATTCTAATAGGCAACTGGTCTGATTTGTTCTTATATTCATTGGCAGGGGGGTGAAACCTGATGGCGAGTATTGTAAAGTTCTAGGTTAAAGAACTAGAGACACAATAACCAGATTGCCATGCTTGAACTTTTATTGTTACCTGGTTCAAAAAATAGCCTAAAATATATATTTTGGAAACAAGTAGGAGAATGTGAGTATGAACTGGAAAACATATTATTAAAGAATTATTATTTTGGGTACTACAATGCTTTGTGGTTCAGTAGGGGGATGACTTTTTTCCTAGGTAGTGCATGCTGAAGTATTTGGGTATGAAGTAATGTGTTATCAGAATTACTTTCCAGTGGTTTAGCAAGATGATTGGATACATGGATAGATGGGTGGGTGGATGGATGTAGAGAGCAATATAGAAACATACATATAATTGTTGAATCTAGTAGTGGGTATTTGGATTATGGCATAATTCTTTCTAATTTTCAGCATGTTTGAAAACTCTCAAATTTGTAAAGCAAATATAAAGGAAAAAGAAAGATGCTTTAAATTGGCCTTCTTAGTACCAAAGCCCAAGACAGAGATTTTTGAGCAAGTGATATATTAAGGAAGTGACCTCATGCAAAATCTATGGGAGAGCGAAGAAAGCAAGATAGGAATATATATTAACACACACACACACAAAACAAACAAACAAACAAACAAACAAAAACAAAAACAAACAAAAACTAAGGAAGGATTTTATTTCAGGTGAATTCTATCCTCGACCTGATACTGCCAAGCACTCTGAAGCATAAATTTTGACAGTCATCCCCACCTTGAAGCAGGGGAACAGTGAGTGCATTTTACCCCTCTCACTGGTTATTGGCTGTGGGCTTCCAGGGTTGGGGAGGAGCATAATTCTCCAGGCTAATGGGTTCTCTTTGCCCAATGGTACTTCTCAAGGGAAATTTACGGGTGGAAGCTGTTATGAACGGCACCTACAACAGTTTTTGAATGTATTATGCTTCCAGCCAAGTTGTGTATTCCACAGTAAACAATCAAAAAATGGACAAAATATATAAAACTAGGTATTTCATTCATTGAACAACAGGCAGTGGAGAACTGTAATTCCTGAGAGAAGGAAAACCAAGGAAGTGATCACTGCATATGCATGGCCTATTGTATGGAGGCAGTTTCTAGACAGAAGCACAGAGATGGGGGACTCAGAGCTCAAGGGTCTGAATATAGAGACCAAGAATGGAGTTTTAACACTATTAGACATTGTTAATATAGACTGAACATGCATATACTGAGAATCTCTTATATGGAGTCTGCTATGTGCTGCAAAAACACAAGAGATTTTAAAAAAAAACACCCTCTTTAACCTACATTTTTAAAAAATTACTAGAATATTTGTATTCCCCTTCTCATTAACAGAAGAGAGCTTTAACATCTGCCCACATCCAGATTTCAGTCATTGTTTATATAAACTGCTTTACATTGAGGTCAGTTTAATTAGATTACTGGTTTTATGTTTGTTTTCCTTCCAGAATATATTTTGATGTCCAATCACAGAACTCCCTTCCCATTCTCCCCTGCTCCATCTGAGAATCTTTTGATTAGAGGTTGTCAAAGCAACTCCCCCAGAGCTAGGAGGTAGAAGATGGAAGGGTACAGAAAATAAAGGTTTTCTTCCTTTTAATGAAGTTGAATAGGACTTATTTATTGCCTTTTTAGATGTAGTAATATCAAAGGTGCAGTATCAACACAAAAGACTTAAAGGAGTTTACAGTTGGTGTATACAGTGCACAAGTATATGGGAGGATGAGCGATAATAAACTGGCTAGTACAAGAGCATGTACAGTAATGTGCCAACTTGAACAATACCAAAATTATTACATATGGCAAAAATTATATATGGATTAATGTGAGGGGAGCTTGAGAAGACATCCCCATCGAAGACATAGAGCTAGTTCTTTGCAACTACAAAGAAAGCTGAAAATATGGAAAATATGAAAATACCGAATACGTGTGTGTGTAAAGGCACACTTGACTCTGTGAAAGTAGTTGATGAGAAACTGGGAAACAATGCCTCAAAGCATAAAATATTTTCCATCTTCTGAGAAATATTTAATGATTTCACAGCAACATGAATTTAAAGAGAAAACCTCTACCAATATGAACATAGAAAGATTTGATTTCATAGCTCCTGACTCATCATTGTATTATTTAGAAAACTGCCTTTTGGTAATCAAACTGAAAAATGTATAGATTGATACTAATAGACTTAAAGAGTAATGATTTTAAAGTGGCTATTTGCTTTTCCTATAAGAAAGCATGGACCGAGAAAGACAAATACAGTATGATTTCACTCATATGTGGAGTCTAAAAAACAAAACAAACGAATACACAGATGAAAAGCAGAATCATTCCTATAAATACAGAGAACAAACTGATGGTTGCCAGAGGGCATTGGGGCTGGGGATGGGCAAAATGGGTGAAGGAGAGTGAGAGGTACAGGCTTCCAGTTATGGAGTAAATACAGGGATGAAAGGTACAGCATAGGGAATATAGTTAATGATATTATGATAGTATTATATGGTGACAAATGGTAGTTATACTTGTGGTGAACAATAGCATAACATATAGAGATGTTGAATCACTGTGTTGTACACCTGCACTCATGTACACTAGTGTGTCAACTGTATTCAAATAAATAAAAACTTAAAAAAGAGATGATAGATAATAATGAGTTAATAACATAAATTCTTGCTAAAATTTCCTGATGAAGCACTGCTTTTTACACTTTGAGTAATCATTACTTTTAGTAACCATTCTGCTTGAGAAATTGTAATTTTTCAAAGAGAATCCCCCCTCTTCAAATGATATCACATTATATCCAAGTTAAGATTGGTGTTAAATGTTTGCTGCAGCACTCAAAACTCACATATTAATAAAACAGTATTAATTTCCTATTTCAGCGCATCATATAGCATGCATGGATTGCATTATTCAGAACCTGCATGAAGTATGTGACTGAGTAGAATACGACATTTTTCAATATGGAATTATTAGATCATCTAGTAATAGTGGTTTTCAAAAACAGGGTCTCTGAGGTTAAATGACTTGCATAAAACCAGTCATTAGTAGTCAAGTTAGAGTTCAAATTTAGACCTTGGGACTGAAGATCTGATCTGCTTCTACTCTGCCCCCCCTTCTTCCCCAAGTAGTTTGGTTGTGGCTGTCCCTAGAATTAATACAACTCTCATTAGATATTTCCCTCTCTCACTCATGAGAAATTAATTTGAGCTACTGGATGGCAGGGACAAATCTCTTGCCTTCCAATAAAAAGAAGGGGAAGTTGATATTACATTTCTGGGCCTGAAAGAAATGTAGTAATATATAATAATTATCAAGTTGAAAACAAACAAGGTTCTATTTAAATGATTGAATTTCACTAAGCTGGAAAGCTAAAAAATAATTGTTGTCAAGTCCCAAATCCTACAACTTCCCTAAAAATCCTGAATATTTAGATATATATTTACTGCTCAAGTGGAAACAATGTTCTTTTTCTTCATTGATAATGTACAAACTATTCAAGCCATTATCTGAAAAGGTTAGTTTTAAAGACACTATACATCAGGGCGCCTGGGTGGCTCAGTCGTTAAGCGTCTGCCTTCGGCTCAGGTCATGATCTCAAGGGTCCTGGGATTGAGCCCTGCATCAGGCTCCCTGCTCCGTGGGTGGTCTGCTTCTCTCCCTCCCACTCCCCCTGCTTGTGTTCCCTCTCTCGCTGTCTCTCTCTCTATCAAATAAATAAATAAAATCTTAAAAAAAAAAAGACACTATACATCTTAAGTGGTACACTTCACTTGAATACCTGGAAAATGATTATTTACAAAAACATAAAAACCAAGTGCATTTGTTGTGATTTAGGGAATACTGTACCTATCCCTGAACAAACTGCTTTTGTAAATATATTTTGACTTATTTGTTTGCTTGTTTGTTTACAAGTTGAGTAAAGTTACATGTGGCACAAACATGTTACATAATTACTTTGATAGCTAAATCACCACTTTAAACATATCTAAAGTCAATATTAATTAGAAGTTGGCTATTCGGGATGCTGTTAATTTCAGAAAGTGTAGGTTTAATTCACTATCAACAAGTTTCATTTATTCATGTCTGAATGAGAACATTTATGAAAAGTACTATTACATAAGATTCTAGGTTCTTTGTTACAGAATATATGCATAAACAGGACTTATTTCTTTCTCCATTTTAGAAAATGCAGTTATTTTCAACCTTCCTTTTTGAAGATTTGTTACCTTATATTGTATTTATGTTACCGGTAGGGAAGATGTAGACGCACGTTTAGCTTTGGGGTAGAGTGGTAGGGGTAAGAGTTGGTTCTAAAGGCTTTCTGTAGCCTCAGAGAGTCCTGAGGCTTTCAGCCTTGGTCCATTCACCTTATAGGGTAGATTCAATAAAATATTAGGAACATACTTATATCAGATTCAAGATAAATGAAACTCTGGTTCAGAAATACACTCCTGACCAAGCATTGCACCTGTTGGTCAGGATTGTTTATTAAGTGTTAAGAACAAGCATGGAGGAGGCAAGTCTTCCATGTTAAAGGCCTACCGTGCACACCTGTGAGAGTATATGACTGATTAGATTTAAACATTAAAGGGAATCCCTAGCCCTGAGCTGGAATTGTCGACACAGGCTCAGCCCCAAATTCCAAATGACTTGAGCATTAGAAGAGGAACCTAGGATTCAGATAATTCCTGTTGTGATTTTTCAAGATGTGCTAGGGTGTTTCCTATCCTTCATTCTGTCTTATAAGTAAATATATTTTTTTGTTCAGTGTAGCCTATTGTACCTTATCAATGTGATTGTAAACCTGAATCCAGACCATGCTACCAATAAAGCAGAGTTAGTATTTCAAGAGGACTAATTTTTTCCTGTGTATGAAAATAATCACCTGATACCTTCTTACCTTATTGAAAATTCTGTTCATACTATGACTCCATGTTGTATTCTCCTCACTTGCCCTTTCCTCAAAACATTCATGTAAAATCATATACACACATGCCCATGCTCTGGAACACGTCTAGATCTTGGAGTCAACTATAAAAGAATGTATCTGGAATCTTATTCAATGTGTTTTGTCATCAGTGCCTCTGGAAAGAGTAGTGGCTTTCAAACTTCAAGGGTCCTCACACTCAGCAGAAGGGTATTTTCAGCTATGTGGCCACATCTTACCTTATGCAGTGGATTATTACTCAGTGGCTTATGCGTGAGGACAGTGAAGTGCTTTTCTAACAAGCTCTTTCTGTGATTCTGATGAAAAATCTCAAAAATGCCTGATGTTTCCCACAATTGGGAATCACTGCAGAGAAGATGAGGGATCACTGCTTATAACTGTTTGAAAAAACATATACTATACACACACAGCTCTACATACATCTAATCCTCCAAACCACCTGGGTGTAGGCATTACTAATCATCATTTTATGGATGAAAAACCTGGGGCTCACGGTACCTAAGTAACTGTGGTTGCACAGCTAGTTAGTGCTGGAACTAAGTTAAAAAACCAGATCTGCATGGCTCCACACCCATTCTTCAACATTATGATATGCTCTTCCTAGAGAGAGAAACAGATAGTCTCAATCTCATTATTGACAGAGAAATTCAAAAAAGCAGTACCAAACATAGAACCATATTATTGTTTAGGGACCCAAATGATATCTTAAAATAAGATCACTTCAGCTGAGATAACTGCAATGAGTTATCACCTCATTTTCACACAAGGAAAGTACATAAAATAATTAAAATAAGATGCACAAGTGGAAAAATATTTTTCCATCAATGCCTTATAAAATTAAGACATGCGTAAACAATTTCAATGCCACACTGTACATAACAGAAATAAGTATTTGGGGGGTGCAGGGAAGAGGAAGAAACCTAAAAAACTACCTGTGGCTGTCAAGGAATGTTTGCCAAAGGAAATACCATTTCAGATGGGTACCCAAGGAAAGGTAGGAATTTGCTCGTTTTAGGAAGGCGGGGGAGTCATTCCCTTGCTTATGCAAGAAAGGTAACATGCTCTATTGATACAATTAAGTATAAAAATTGTGCAGGGGCGCCTGGGTGGCTCAGATCATGATCCTGGGGTCCTGGGATTGAGTCCCGCATCGGGCTCTCTGTTCCTTGGGAGCCTGCTTCTCCCTCTGCCTCTCTGTCTCTCATGAATAAATAAATAAAAATCTTTTAAAAAAAAAATTGTGCATAACTTGAGGACACATTCACCTTTACAAATCATTTAAATAGCCCTACATTTCTAGGGGCTTCTGTAATTTTTGAACCATGAAATCAAAGTGATTAACAGTTTGCAAGAATTGATTTACATCTCCAAAGTGAGGAAGAGGTTATTTTTCATTTATCAGCTTCCTTCATCAAAATGGACCCTGGCCTTTCAGAGACTACTTCATAGTTTTGTCCTCTCTCCTGCTGATCTATGTTGCCTGATACTGAATTTAAGGAGACTCAAGACAGATTCATTAAATTAGCTGAAGCCCTTTACAAAGCCACATTGGGGGCAATTTATTTTTTCCTGTTTAGCTGGTTGAGAAAAGAAATCCAGGCACAACTCTATAAAATACTGTTTTAATTAGATCCAAAGAGGAATGTAGCCTTGGTTTCTTACTCACGTTCCTTAATTATGAAAATTAATTTTAAAAGCCATAGTAACTTTGTTTTATGAAACTGAAAATGATTGTAAAATGATTTTGCATTGTCCATAAGAAAAAATATCACAAGTTAAATTTTGTTTCTTTTATTACTTTTGGTCAGCGGCAGTCTCAAAGCAAAACCAACTCATTTTCAGGAACCCCTCCAATTTAAAAAAAGTCAAATAAATTCACATCTCAAAGTGTTACTTTTCAAAGCAAGAAAGGGGAGCCACCTGATGGCTACATAACCAAATGAATTTCTGAAGAAATACAGGAGCATATTTGGTAAATACTATACTATAGTTTGGTCTATCTTTTTTCTAGTGTATATTTGTTTTTAATTAAGTATTAGTAACACAAATCAATAATAGATGCAGTGCTAAATTTATAAACATCTCTCACATCTCTTCACATGTCTAAGTAAATTATCATTGAAATTGTCTTTTCTTAGTGAGATAGGTGAATGACTTCTTTGGCAACTTGTACTTTCTTATTCCAATGAATAACAGAGAAATGTAGATCCATATGCCTGATAAGTTGCAAAAATAACTAGTTTTATGGTTTCTATATGTAAAATTGACTTAACATTATAATCATGAATTTGGAACATCTTCAGCATATCAGTGCCCTGTGATGGAATAAAAAATATTGGCTTTAATACATCTGTATGCACTATAGCCACCCTAATTGGACAAAGTCAGTAACTCTTGCCATTGATTGAAACATCAAGGATGATGTCCAATCAGCATATTACAAAATCTGTACTGCATAATGATCATCACTAGTATAGCTACATCCATCACCATATAATTGAACCCATTCACCATTTTTTGCCACACCCAACACCTTTCGCCTCTGATAACCATCAATCTGTTCTCTGTATCTTTGACTTTTGTTTTGTTTTATCTTGTTTTCTAAATTCCACATATAGGTGAAAGCATAGTATTTATCTTTCTCTGACTTATTTTATTTAGCGTAATATTCTCTAGGTCCATCCACATTTTCTCAAATCACAAGATCCCATTCTTTTTCATGGCTGAGTGCTGTTCCATTGCGTATGTATGCCACATCTTTATCCATTCATCCATCAGTGGATACTCAGGTTTTTTCCATATCTTGGCTATTGTAGAAAATGCTGCAATTAACAAATAGTGCATATATCTTTTCAAATTAGTGTTTTCATTTTCTACAGATAAGTTCCCAGAAGTAGTAGCTGGATCATATGGTAGTTCTATTTTTAATTTTTTGAGGAACCTCCATACTGTTTTCCATAGTGGTTGCAGCAATTTATATTCCCACCAACAGTACACAGGGGTTCCCTTTTCTCCACAATCTCTCCAACACTTGCTGTTTCTTGTCTTTGGATAATAGCCATCCTAGGAGGTGTGAGGTGATAGCTCACTGTGGTTTTGATTTGCATTTCTCTGATGATTAGTGACGATAATATCTTTTCATGTGTCTGTTAGCTACCTCTATGTCTTCTTTGGAAAAATTTCTATTCAGGTCCTCTGCCTATTTTTTAATCAGATTGTTCATTTTTTTGTTATTGAATTGTATGAATTCTTAATATATTTAGGATATTAGCCCTTCCCTGGATATATGATTTGCAAATATCTTCTCCCATTTGGTAGGTTGCCTTTTTATTTTGTTGATGGTTTCCTTTGCTGTGCAGAAGCTTTTTAAAAAATCTATCATCTATCATCTATCTATCTATCTATCATGAATCATCTGTCTCTATATCTATATTTTTTAAGTTTCTGCTTAAATTTCAGTTAGTTAACATACAGTGTGATAGTTTCAGGTGTTCGGTAGAGTGATTCAATACTTCTGTACATCACCTACTGCTGTGCAGAAGCTTTTTAGTTTGATGTATTCCCATTTGTTTATTTCTGCTTTTGTTGCCATTGCCTTTGGAGTCAGATTGAAAATACTGGATTGCCAAGTGTGATGTCAAGGAGCTTATCATCCATGTTTTCTTCTAGGAGTTTTATAGTTTGTAGTCTTACATTCAAGTCTTAAATCCATTTGAATTAACTTTTGTGTGTGGTTTTAGATAGTGATTGAGTTTCTTTTATTTGCATGTGGCTGTCCAGTTTCCCCAGCACCATTTATTGAAGAGAGTGTTCTTTCTCCATTGTATATTCTTGCCTCCTTTGTCATAAATTAATTGACCATATATGTGTATGTTTTTTTCTGGGCTTTCTCTTCTGTTTTATTGATGTATATGTTTGTTTTATGTCAGTGTCATACTGTTTTGATTATTATAGCTTTGTAGTATAGTTTGAAATCAAGGAGCATGATATCTCCAATTTTGTCCTTGTTTCTCAAAATATTTTTTGGCTATTCAGGGTCTTTTGTGGTTCAGTACAACTTTTAGGATTATTTGGTCTAGTTACATAGAAAATACTATCAGAACTTTGATATCAAATATTGCATTGAATTTGTAGATTGCTTTGGGGTAACATGGACATTTAACAATATTAATGCTTCAATCCATGAGCATGGGATATCTTCCCATTTATTTGTATTTTCTTCAATTTCTTTCACCAATATCTTAAAGTTTTCAGTACACAGATCTCTCACCTCTTTGGTTAAATATATTTCTAAGTATTTTATTCTTTTTAAAGACATTGTAAATGGGATTATTTTCTTAATTTCTCTTTCTGATGTTTTGTTATTAGTGTGTAAAACCATAACTGATTTGTGTTTATTGATTTTGTATCCTACAACTTTACTGAATTCATTTGTTAATCCAAAGAACTTATTTATTTATTTATTTATTTTTTATTTATTTATTTAGTGGAACCTTTAGAGTTTTTGATATATAGAATTATGTCATCTGCAAAAGTGACAGTTTTACTTATTTTCCTCCAATTTGCATGCCTTTTATTTCTTTTTCTTGTCTAATTACTCTGGCTAGGACTTCTAATACTATGTAGAAGAGACAAGGCATCCTTGTCTTGTTTTTGATCTCAGAGAAAAATTTTTCAGTTTTTCACCATTGAGTGTGATGTTTGCCGTGGGTTTGTCATATATGGCCTGTATTATGTAGAGGTATATTTTCTCTATACCCACTTTGTTGAGTATTTTTTTATCATAAGGAATGTTGAACTTTGTCAAATGCATTCTCTGCATCTGTTGAGATGATCATATAATTTTTATCCTTCATTTTGTGAATGTGGTGTATCACATTGACTGATTTGTAGAAGTTGAGCTATCCTTGCATCCCTGAAATAAATCCCACTTGACATGATGTATGATACTTTTAATGTATTGTTGAATTTGGTTTGCTAATATTTTTTTGAGGATTTTTGCACTTAATGTTTATCAGGGATATTGGCCTATAATTTTCTTTTCTTGTGGTATTTTTATCTGGTTTGGATATCAAGGTAAAGTTGGCCTCATAAAATGAATTTGGAAGGTTTCCCTCCTCTTCTGTTTTTCAGAAGACTTTGAGAAGGATTGGTATTATTTCTTTGAATGTTTGGTAGATCTCACCAGTGAAGTTATCTTGTCCTGAATTTTTGTTTGTTGAGAGGATTTTTTTTAAGACTTTATTTATTTATTTGAGAGAGAAAGAGAGAGTGAGAGAGAGAGCATGAGAGTTGAGTGAGGGGCAGAGGGAGAATCAGACTCCCTGCTGAGCAGAGAGCCTGATGTGGGGCTCAATCCCGGAACTCCAGGATCATGACCTGAGCTGAAGGCAGCCACTTAACCAACTGAGCCACCCAGATACACCCTGTTGAGAGGATTTTGATTACTGATTCAATCTCTGTACTAGTAATCAGATTTTCTATTTTTCCATAACTTAGTCTTGGAAGATTTTATGTTTCTAGGAAATTACCCATTTCTTCTGTTGTCCATTTTGCTAGTATATAATTGTTCCTGTTTCTTATGATCTTCTGTATTTCTGTGGTATCAGTTGTAATTTTTCTTTCATTTCTGATTTTGTTTGAGTCTTCTGTCTCTCTCTTTCTCGCTTTTTATTTATTTATTTATTTATTCATTCATTCATTCATTGGCAAGCCTAACTAAAGTTTTATCAAGTTTGTTTATTCTTTCAAAGAACCAGTTCTTTGTTTCATTGATCTTTTCTATTTTTATTTTCGCCTCTATTTCACTTATTTCAGCTTTGGTAAAGACCAAATTTCTTTCTTTCTTTTTTTTTTTTTTTTTATTCATGAGAGAGAGAGAGGCAGAGGCAGAGGGAGAAGCAGGCTCCCCGTGGAGCAGGGAGCCTGATGCGGGACTCGATCCCAGGACCCTGGGATCATGACCTGAGCCGAAGGCAGATGCTTAACCGACTGAGCCACCCAGGCGTCCCAACACCAAATTTCATTTATTTCATTCCTTCTGCTAACTTTGTTCTCTTCCTATTTCCTTTAAGTGTAAAGTTAGGTTATTTATTTGAGATTTTTTTCTTGCTTCTTGAGGTAGATCTGTATCAGAGAATTCATTTTCAATTCATTAGATACTAAACTTCATTTGTGAATGAAGAAATTGAAAGTGTCATATTAGAATATAGATAGATGGTTAGATATATAAAATCACTGAGCTGACCCTTATGATTTTTAAGTATTATTTTGATATTTATATTTGTTTCACTGTTGGGGAGTGAAACATTATCTAATGAATATGGTCTGAGGAGGGATCAATAGTATACCATAATGACAAAAATTTAAGTTTCTACGTTATCTTTTTTATATTATTAGAAAGGAGCAATGACCAAAAACAATTCTTAAAAGTGGTCTTCTTAATCTTTTGCAGTTCATCACATTGATAAAATCTCCTCTAGGATTTAATATATTATTTTATCTTTGTGGATTAAATTTGCCTTGATATGTCTCCATTTTTCCATCTTGTGTTATTGCCTTACTACTTGTAGCTCAGGGGGCATTATCTTCATGAGGAGAGTTTACCTCAGTATCACTGGAAAGTTGTGGAACTTAATTCAGGCAAGATGAGAAATAGGCTCCATAATTATGTATTAAATTCTGATATTTCTCACACAGAATAACTTCCCAAGTATTCATAATTATGATATTCTTATTATTGCTATTGGCTATAACAGACTGTCAGATATATGAACTCAATGAAAGCAATCATAGCTGTTTCTTTCCTGAAGTGTACATACAGGTTAAAATTATTTATTTTTCTCATACAATAAAGTTGTGATAAAGCTCAATCCAAGACCTTCTGTCCACACATTTTAGGTAATTTTCTTCTACCCAAATAATTTACTATTCATGTCAGAAAGTTAAAGTTACCAGTTCATATATATAAACACACAGACACACACACTTTGCATAAGCCAAAAAGGAATTAAGTAATTAAGTAATATTTTCTTTACAAATCAAAATACATGTCATAAACCAGCCTGTGAAAGTAATTAAAATCAGAACCAACACAGACCTTTCCCCCCTCCCCCCCATTCTAAGAAATTTCCACTGAAAACTAGGCATGTCTGTCTATGGTAAGATATGTTTCTATATCTACAGAGAATATATTAAACAATAGTTTATAGGCATTCTACCAGGAAATGGCAATGATGCCATTGATCTAGTGAAAAGCATTTCATCTAATTTTCATAAATTCTTATCCATTTATTTATGTAGTAATAATCTAATGATATAAATACAGCCAAGTATAAATCATTTAATTTTTAGATTTACCTTGACAAAAAAGGAAGCAATATGTTTTGACATTTGCAAACACTTCCCTTTAGAACTAGAATTTTGTGGGTAAAGTTAGCAAGAGATAGAATCTTATTTTTTTTCTGAGTTATAATTCCATATAAAATAAATGTATAAATTTGAAACAGTAAGAGGCTGGAACTCTTGGAATATTCTTGAGTGTAAGCTTACACAAACAATGTCTCAATGCCACTACTCTGTTTGAGGACACATGAGCTACTTTAAAAGCATTTCTTACTCAATTTCAGAAAGATAACATCTAAGGAAGTACGTATGTTTTTACCTATTTTCCTTATGCTAAGTGTATAAGAGAACAAATAGCCAATGTGAGCTCTTATGTGCTCAATATTCATAATTAATTTAAGATGCATTTTAACTTTGAGAAATAAAAAAAAAGATGGGTACACCTCCAATATATTATTTAACCATTTAAGTAGCATGCATTTCCAATGCTAAAGAGAAGGCCATGGAAATTCAACACTAGTATATTATTTATGCTTAAGTATTAATTGCTTGGGGATATAAAATGCCATTATTTATCTTTACACTAGCTAACTGAAGTGGAAAATGGAGATAAATCCCACAAGCAGAATTCACATTTGCTTCAATTATGTGGATACTTCAGACGAAAATAACTTTTATGTTATAATTACTAAACCCTTCAACTTTACATCTTGATACAACTTTAATATGGCAGTTCCAATGCTAGGGACTTTTTGTTTGTTTTTTTCTTAGCACAATATGATTCATTTTATGGGGATGTATGTTGTAAAATTAAGTCTGGAAATCTTAGTTATCAAAGGTATTGAAAGAAATAGGGTAATAGTTTCAAAGTTATAACAAGAAGGTATAAACCAGTGGTGACATATACAAATAAACATATTAAAGACCGTCTTTTAAAAATGGACTCTTTTAAAGGTCATCGTTTAATGCATCTAATACAACCAGATCGAATTTTGGAAGTAAACATCAGCAGTTACTTGGCAGAACATGTGGTTTAAAGATTTCTTACACAAGGCAACAATGTTGCACAGCTTTACAAGGGCATAAATATAATTTAACACACAGTGATATAAACCTTAACTTGATTTGTGACTGCTGACAGTGTCTAAACAGAAGAAATAAAGGCAACAAGATTCCCCCAGTGGTTGGAATGCTTAGTGTTTATACTGTGTGCATTTTTTTTTTTTTACCTGTGTCATAAAGAAGGTTTTCCTCCATTACTTCCAATTTTATCTGCATCATATTTCAAGGGCATTAATATTTGAGGCATATTTTTGCTAATTCTCTTTTTCCATAGTTGGCTCTATTTGGGATAAAGAATATATTTTTTCTCCCAAATCTTGGGAGACTAGTTCATGTTGATGTCCAGTGTTCTTACATAAAATAAGGCAAATGGATTAGTGTTGCTGTTCTTTCTCATTTAGAACTTTAAAAATTGAGAGACTGTTTAAAAACAAAATTGTCACAAATAACTGAATATATATTTGAATATTAAGTATTCATTCCATAAGTGTGTCTTAATTAATGGACTGCAGTACACAATAAATGTTAGTATATCAATTAGGTCACCAAAGAGAATTGTATTATTAACATTCATTAACTTTGTAACAGATAGCTTAATTGTACAAATAACCCAAAGCTATGTAATTAAAATGTGATTATATTCCCATTTCTTTATGACAAAATGAACTTAGAGTTCAAGCAACTGATGCAAGTATAAAGGAAAATGTGAAATGAGGTTATAAATCAACTATTAAATACTTATTCTCCTTTGCTACTGACTAAGTATAAAGGGATGCTTTACTTCTCTGTGTTTTATAACAATTTCCTAGTAAATGACTTTGTGGAATTGAGCCCAATAATAGTCCCTCTTTTCTCATTACAGTCAAAATGTTCTTTCTTTTTTCATCATTTGGGAATGTTGGAACTGCTTCCTTGTTGCTTTAGTTGTGCTTATATTCATAGGCTAAAATAAGTAAAATTTAAGCCTGAGTATGTATTACCTCCTTTTTTCAACCTTTATTGGAAATCTTCATTTCCGGGGGGAGAGAGAAGTAATCATTTCTGAAGGACTAATTAGCCTTAAGTCCTTCCTTGGACAAAGAAATGTTAAAGATATCAACATTTGATAAAGACTGATGAAAGCTTAACCAGAAGTGCTTGTGCTCAGGTAGTGGTCTACACCTGCACTTAACATTATGGAAAGGGGCATCTATAGCAACAAAGCCAGGTTAGTGGGAATACAATAATTGGTTTTTTCTTTCTCTCTTGCTGTATTTAGCTAATGTGGCAAATAGTTTTTTTTCTACTCCATGTGATGCAGAATTGAGAATTTTGTATACTTAAATTTGAGTAAAGAACTAGTTTGACAAATAAATTGAAGTAAAATAAATATATCTTAACCTAGAATTATTGAATATCATACAATAAGAAGTAATGAGTAAAACGTTCTGACTCCTAAATCATGGAGTGAGAGCAGCACAGATTGGTAGTACCATCTGATTCCTAACAGATCATATCGTGTGTGTGTATTTAGATGTGTAATTGTTTTTCAGAAATGACTTCACAGTATACAGAAAGAGTGTGAGCAGTGTATGGAAAGAAATCATTACATGTGTGTATATGTGTGTGTGTATATGTTGTCCTCCATCACTTGTCTTTTGCCGTCCACAACTTTGCTTAAAATAGTTGAACTTACCTCTCTTTCTGATACTCGTTTGAGTATATTTTACATTTTAAATCTACCTGGAGAGTCAGCCTGACTTTTATGCCTATCCCACAGGTCTGCCTAAGATGAGGTAATGTGTACCTGAGTCTCCAATATGCCTGACCCCAGGCTACCGTTAATCATTTCTCCTTTTCTTTAAACATATTTTGCCATGTATTTGGTTCATTCGTGTCATGCTTATTCATTTTTAACAAAGAGCTGGATGTTTGGAAAGGCTATGAAGATATATGTGTTTTAACTCTCTCTAGGAGCTCCAGAGACAGAAACTCTAAAGGTTTGAAAATGTAATTTTAGCCCTAATGTTAGGTGAAGTTATTTAGAGTATTTTACTATAGTAACAGATCTACTTTTTTTTTTTTACAATTTTAACATTTTAAGTGAAAAATAGTATATACACAAAGAAGCACACATGCTATAAGTGTGCAAATTAAATTTTTGCAAACTGAACCCAACAGTTTAACCAGATGTAAATTGAGAATTAAAACATTATCAACATCCCAGAAGCCCTTTCTATTCACTAGTGACTCAAGGATAGCCATAATTCTGACCTCTAACAGTATAGATATTTTTTGCCAGCTTTTTCTTCTTTATATAAATCGTATCACAGATACTTTTATCAGTGGCTTCTTTTACTCCGTACTATATGAGGCCCATCTAAATGTTTGCAAGTAGTTGTAATCCTTCCTTCTCTTTGTTAAATAGTATGTCATTATGTTAATAAACCATCGTTTATATATCTACTATGTTGCTGATGAATATCTGGGTGACTATTGTGAATTGTATATTTTTTTAAAATTAGTGTATACATTCCTCTTGGGTACATACCTATGAGTAGACTTATGTTATATACTGTTTAGGTGTTTAATTGTTTTTCAGAAATGACTTCACAGTAGACAGAAAGAGTGTGAGCAGTGTATGGAAATCGTTAACTCCAGATATATGCTAAAACTTGGTATTTTCTGTCGTTTTCATTTTAGCCATTCTGGGGTTTGTAGTAGTATGGCATTGGGACTTTAATTTGCATTTCCCATATGACAAATGAGGTTGAGCACATTTTCATGTCAGTGTTCCCTGATATTTGAATAAATCAGTACACCAAATCAACTTAGAGGGCTTGTCCTGGCTACTTGTTTTTGGAAAACTTATTTCCTAAGATTTTTGAACTATTCTAATTCACTTCAAAAGCTATTAAAATCCTAACCTGTTCATGTTGATTGCATCCATGTCCAAAGATTTTGGCAAGGTTTAGTCTGCAGACATTTTATCTTTTAAATTGAAAGATTTTCTATTAAAGCAATTCTTTGTTGCATTTTAGCACTTTTTGGTAACATAAATACATCAATTATAAGCAGGGTCCATGGATCCTACAGGTTACCTCTGGTGGGCCCCGGCAGACCCTGTGACAGGGCAAATGGGTGTTCTGTGATGGATGGTCACATGAAGTCTCACATGATATCTGAAAACTGATGGATAAAACATATGGTAATAATAATGGTAGTCTTAAAAAACAAATAAAAGCATTGCAGATTGAAAACAAATGGGTGCCTGGGTGGCTCAGTCAGTTAAGCGTTTGACTCTTCATTTTGACTCAGGTTGTAAGGTTGAGCCCCACGTGGGGCTCCATGCTGGGCAAGAAGCCTGCTTAGGATTCTCTCTCTCGGGCTCCTGGGTGGCTCAGTTGGTTAAGCGACTGCCTTCGGCTCAGGTCATGATCCTGGAGTCCAGAGATCGAGTCCCGCATCGGGCTCCCTGCTCGGCAGGGAGTCTGCTTCTCCCTCTCCCGCTCCTCCCTCTTGTGCTCTCTCTCTCTCAAATAAATAAATAAAATCTTTAAAAAAAAAAAGGATTCTCTCTCTCCCTCTCCCACTACCCCCCCCAACTTGAGCTCTCTCTCTCTCTCTCAAAACAAAAACAAAAACAAAAATCAAAGAAAACACTTCAAAAGTTCAAAAGTTTATTTCAATAAAGAATAACTGAGTATTTCAATGTGAAGTATTACTTGTCTCATTATTATGTCTAGTACTCTTCAATAGAGTAACAGCATGACCTTAAGATCTATTGAATGCAAAATCAAAATTATAAAAGGCTATCAAATCTCTATTCATTGATGATAAAAGTACAATGTGTCTTTTAAGTGGATTTTTTTTTTTTTTTTTGCACTTGAATGGCAATTAAGGACTACCTCTTGGCAGGTAAAAGACAGCAGGTCTGCTTATTTTCTACTTATATGGAATGCATAACCATTACTTTCTATTCTAAATTCCATGGTGTTTGAGTCTGTGCAGAAAATGAAACAAACACAGACCTTTATTTATTTACTAGAATTTATTTAAATAAAATCATAAGTTATTTGAAAGCTTCAGAATGGAGAAATGGTTTGAGGAGTCCATTAATTTCATAGTGATATATTTGTTTCATTTAGGGTTTTCTGCTTCTAGTTTGTGTTTGTTGAGGACAAACAACAACCCACCAGTTTTTCATTACAAGGGAAACCATCATTGCTTCTTTTTCTTCTATTTCTTAATTTTCAAATTTATCTACTTTCATGGTCAATGGAGCCCAATTGTAGGTGATACAAAGGCTTTTACAGGTATTTTTAAAAAATATTTTGTTCATTGTTTTTATTTCCACGATATTATCCTATTTCAGTTCATTAATTTTCATACTAATTTACTAAAACACTTTACTACCTCAAACCCTGTTTCCAGTTTTCCCGGCTACTAATGTGTTTGCTGCATTGCTTTTAAATGGCTATGTTGTGTTTTTGTCAATTTAGTTTGAACCATTGAGTCAGAGAGATGTGTCATGAGTATGGTGCACAAACATCTTAATCCTACTTTAACAAGCACACCTTGTGGTTGGTTACTTTATTGGAAGTAGTTTTGGGGAAGCTGGAATTTGTGTGGCATGCTTACAAAAGGTATAAAAATCATTAAAGTCAACCCCACTGGGAGTAGCCCATTAAGTCTAGAGTACTTTGGTTTTGCCTAATTTCCTTTCACATAAGCTCCTGCTCCTCAATCTGACTATGAGTTTTGCCAGTTTTGCCAGAAGAATGACTTCTCCATTTGGGAGCATTTCTTTAATTCAGGATTTTTTTGTTTTGGTTTGGTTTTTGTTTTGTTTTGTTTTTTCAGGAGTATTCATTAGGAGAAAGGGATTCTTTCTAACTTACATTTATTACTAAGCACCGTCTGTCATTGACAGGGATGGAGAAAAACAGCACCTCACCTTGTCACCCCATTCCCTACCTGCTTACAAATAATTGAGACTCTTGATATGCACCCAAAACCTGGCTTTTGTGAAATTATCACATTCATTCACATAAGCAGCAGCATGGGTTTGGCTTCCTGAAAAACAAGTCTGAGCACATGTTAGTGACCTCAGAAAATTTCAAGACTTGTTTTCTAAGCCTGCATTCAAGAGAATCTCCTCTATTTAGAGTGTGTTCCAATATCATCTATAATGATTCCTTCTCACATGCTAAGTAAGCTTCAACCAGATAAGCCCTCTCACCATGTCTTGAGTATCCTTTCTGTTTTTGTGCCTCCAAACCTCTGCTCCAATTTGATTTTGGCTTCAAGTATCTTTCCCCTCACCTTCTCCACTTACCCAAATTCTGTCTCTTTCGACTTTAGATGAACTGACATCTTGTTGAAGTGTGCATCAGTCTTCCCAGCTTCAAGGGCTATCCTCTTTGAATTCCTTAAGCACATTTTCCCCACCACATCATACTTTATATGTTCTCATAGAAGATTTGATTACAAGTCTTGACGACGTGCACATTCCTTAGCATAGTTTCTAGCACATAGTGAAATTCAATAAATATCACAGTACATTGTTTCTTAAGACTTTTTTTTCACATTATGACATCTCTGAAATGTGGATCATTACTTTGCAATCAATGGCGTCTTACAATCACAGAAACTAAGAGATAGGTGCTAGCCAGTTGTCCTTGCTTGTGTGTGTGAGAACTTGGTCAAACCTGGTGGTATTTTCATCACTTTAATAAAGTTGTGTGCATTGTTGTCACTTTATATGTTGATTTTATTGCCATTTAAATCTTCCAAAGATTACAATATGTTTCGCCACTGAAACAAAAATTTATTGTGCTCACAGAAAGGGAAAGAAAGAGAGCAGTGGGGCATCACATCGATAATCATGACACAAGTAGTCTTCACAGGGAAAATGACAGCTATTCCATATTGTCTTGCAAAACCACATCCAAATGCTGTATGGCAATCAAGAAAGGAAAATACACACAGCAGATAATGTCTAACTATCAATATACATGTAGAGTGATTGCCAGTCCCATGCCATGGAATGCAAACTGAATGCAGTTAAAAATTGCAAAATTCTTTGGAATAGATGAAAGAAAACTCAGTGTAATGAGAGGAGTGTATAACTGATTCATGTATTACACAGGATTACTCTTAACATACACCAGATTTGAATTCACAAGTTTTTTTTCTTTATTAATGATTCATAAAATAATGACATAATTTATGGCTTATGAAAGTCAAACGTGAAGGAGTTTATGCTAAAAGATTGAAAGAAGAGATGAAGGGGTAAATGATAAAATCTCTTCTTGATGATGAAATTCTGAAATTATATGTATAATATCTTCACACGGAAAACAAACTGTTCTTTTGTGATCTAGTCACACACATACAGTAACACACACATACACACTTACATATACTCACATGTATGTGTGTACATGCACGTGAAATATGAGTGTGGATATATTTTGTCTATCCTAGATTGTGCTTTTGCTTTACAACATGAAATAGAGATGAGCAATTTTTCTTTTTAATGGGAACATTTAGAAATCAGATGTCCCTCTGTGAAATATGTCTATTTTTATAGTTGCCCAATACATAGAAAAAGTAATTACTTCCCAAATTCCAGTTCAATGTGTTATCCAAATACCTGATAATACAAAACACTACTGGTAACGCTCACAATCACAATTAAATGCTCTTCATAAAGAAATAAAGAACATAAAATGAAATTTACAAGCACATGTTTATTTGACGTATTTACAATACAATATATTTGTTGAGGGGTAACTGTGTTTAAATGGGCCACTTTAACAGATAAACCAGATGCAGCTTTACCCTAGACCTGCAGCCCCACCGAGATTTTCCTGATTGTGTTTCCTTTCTACTTGCATTTTTTTAGAGATTAAACTTTCTCAGATTCCTTTCCCCTGTTTAATGCTGATATTTATCTATTTTCCCTCTAAATTTAGTATTATCTTCAAATTTGTGGGGAAGCAATGACTCATGTATCACTTTATAGTTGCAACCAAACCAAAATTCTTTGAAGATGTCACTCTTAAGATAACCTCTTGACATTGCACTAAAATTTAGTTTAATGAATGAGATAAAAAATAAAACACTAAAATGTGTATAGTTTCAGAAAAATAAAAGCTAAATATCTCTGCATTTGAAATTAGGAGAAATATCAGGTAGGAGGGAGAGAGGAAGGAGAAAAGAGAAATTGCCAGTTTACCTGGTGGGTGCCTTAAAGACATTTAAGAACAGAGGTGTCTAATAAAGACTTGATTATGCTTCTGCAGAGTGTCCCCTGCCCCATAAGTGCTCAGTCTTCCTTCCCAGGCCCCATACTTCCATTTCCCACTTACGTCACACTCCATCTCAGCTGCCTTGATGATCCCCAATAAATACTGGGGCAGAGAATTATCTTCAGAGAAAACGGAAAGGTCTGAAAATAGAGGGATATGACTAGTTTCATATCTGGGTCTAAGATGAGGGACTTTACATGCAAGAAAATAGAGAATCCATAGGCTAACCTGATTCTGTAGCAGTAGAAAGAAAGCTTCAGAAGGCATGATGAGAATGTTAAGTCCATCTGCAGAAATCTTAAGAGCAGGCGCTGAAACTTTTACTTGGTGAAGAATTCCAGTGGTTCAAGATGATGAGGCCAATAGATGGGGGCTGAACTTATTAGGACCTTAAAGACAAAGAAACAGCAAAAGACATCTTGGTTATATTTGCATGACAAGTGCAAGATCAGGCTGACCTGGCCTAGCTACACCACCACCAATTTGTCCTTGCCTATGTACTAGTCACCTTAGAAGATTGTTCCTGGAGAGATTAAGTAGGCCAATTACATAACATGACCAAAATGCTGATGACTTCTTCTGATAACTTGCAGTACAAGATTAATATTTGGATTATAGGCAATATTTGAAGACAGCATTAAAATTATAATCCTTTCTCTATTTCTGAAAATCTTGACTGAATATCTGTCTTGCTTTTAGCTGATTGGGTGGTACCTGATTTAAGGATCATAAGTATGCAGTTTTCACATTAAAGATTCGATACCAATAAAATCCAAACTGTCCCCATTTTTAATCATAAATGATCTTCTCTCTTTTCAATCCTGTCACTTTCTGCTTTGCTGCAAACTTCAAATATTTAAGGAATAAACTTTAATTTTATTTCATAAGTTTTCTATGGTTTTGATTTTTAAATATAGGGAAGAGAAACAATCTCTGTTTGGTCCTAATTAAACATGTGTCAGTGTAAAGGCATTTTTAGGGTGCAGTGAAAAACGTCCAATGAGACTGACATGTTAAAATGAATGAATTCTCTCCATGGAAGCAATTTATTCAGAATATCTTAATTGATTTAAGATTGACTGACAGGATGGAGGAGCATCTGCTTGCTGGTGACTCGGAGGTTAATTTTAGAGTTCCATTATTCATGTAGTCTCTCGGCATTCTCATGTAACTTTGTCATAATTCTTGTGTTTGACTTCGTATATGAAATTAGTGTCTTTGTTGGTAGGTGAAGAGCAGATGGCAAATTTTCCATTGTCCCCGTAGTCCTTTGACTAATTTAGACTTAGTATGCAGTAACTTATTTTCTAGTCTTTGAAAAATGGAATTAATTGAGCAATTGGCCTTTTGCAGAATTCAGTGCTATTTTAAGTAACCTCCTTCTGATTTTAAAACCAAATTCTTATTAAAAATTAAAGATGAACACTATTCATAGGAAACTATTAATATTATTTGGAATGAAATTTAATGTCATAAGATTTCATTAAGGAGCCGATTTACATGTTCTGGTTTCTTTTAAATACTACATAGTCAGACTTAAATGTGTTTGCATATTTCCTTCCCAAAGTAATGTCTGACTCTTTCCAAATGGCCATGAGTTAACCTCATTTACTCCTTTGTGTTTATTATATACATACATACTCGATTATAGCTTATTCTGCAGTCATCCCTGTAAGCATGTTGAGGTTCTGTGTTTTTTCCTTCTTTCCTCTGTATGTAGGTTAGGATAATTAGAGTTTGATCAAAGGGAAAGTCATATGAGAACTAGCGATACACTGACTGCAGTGCGGAAACGTGCAAAGTGTTGGCACTTTTGATTAGACCAAATTTTGAACTGGGGAACCAAAAAGTATAAAATAGTTCTTTTTCTCTGTGGAAGATGTAACAGGTAATTACCTAAATTAGCAGCAAATGTAATATTTTAATAGCTCTGATATATTTTCTTCATGATAACTTATCAGCATGTTGTTGCAATTTAGGTTGAAAAATAAATAGTCATGAAACTCATGATTGGAAAGAGAGAAGATGTTATTAAGAATACATTGAAATGGGGTGTGTAATTATATCCAGGTAGTGTTATTGTGATGTGAATATAAGAGTAGAAAAATAAGTCTGGAAACTCAATATACATTTTAAAAAGAGAACTCTATGTTAACATGTTGATTTAAAAGGTGATAACAAACATGTCTGCATGGACGTAGTGAGAGAAAAAACAAGATATAAAAGCATATAATACTTAGAAATAGTATATTTAGTGTCCCTGTTCAATGTGAAAAATTTTCATCAGTTTTCTACATAATTTAACATAGGGAAGTTTTGTTTTAAATGCTTTTTAGCTTTGCCTTCCTTAAATAATTACTTCAGTGGAGAAGTATTATATAGTATATACACAAAAAATAAGGTAATAAAGCCAATAGTACTGAAATCATTATACTCTTATTTGTAATGTATTTTCAGTTTGCAAATTGGGTATACAGAATCCACATATATAGAGCATTGTCTGTCCCTGGCATACCATGTAAAAATATTTTAATTTTATTTGCACATATAAAGACTCCTTAAAAGATATTTATTTAACCCTTTTGATTGATTTTTAAATATGTGACTGTCCTCTAATAACATATGGATACATTAATTAATTTTTCAGAAATTTAAGATAATTCAATGTGCTTATTTCAGTTTGGAAACTTTTAAATGTATAGCACTTTTACTTATTAATAAGTTATCTGATCAGTTTAATATTTCTTGAATAGCAGTAATATGGTTTTAATGCAATAAATTATACTTAGGATTTAGATTATATACAAAAAGAGAAATCAGCAAACAGACATTTTCAATCATATATATCCATAGACAACTTTTCTATTGTTAGGAAAGATAAAATAAGAATATTTTCATAAATTCAGACATTAAATTTTGTTTCTATAACCCTATCAGCAACTACTGTCAAATAGCCTTTAGCATTTTTTTAATGAGGTGAAATACAAATATAATTTAACATTCTAATGTGAACAATTCAGTGACATTTATTGCACTCACAATATTGTGCAACTACCACTTCTATCTGATTTCAAAACATTTCATCATTCCTAAAGAGAAACCTTCCACCCATTAAGTATTGTTCCCCATTCCTCCCTCCTCCCAGGCCCTGGCAACCACCAGCCTGCCTTCCGTCTGTGTGGATTGACCAGCTCTGAGTATTTCACGGATAGTTCAGTGGTTCCTCAAAAAGTTAAACACAGAATTACTTATGTAACCCACTGATTCCATTCCTAGGTATACACTGAAAACAGATACTCAAGCCAGTACTTAAACATGTTCACAGCAGCACTATTCATAATAACTAAGAGATGGGGACAACCCAAATGTTTGCCAATGAATGAACAGTAAGTCAACTGTGAGATCATCACACAATGGGATACTGATACATGGGACAATGAAAACATGCTAAGTGAAAGAAGTTAGCCATAAAAGGTTACAGTAGCACATGGATTTTTCTTATACACCACTTTAACAACACTTAACATGAGTTCTAACCTCTTAACAAATGTTTAAGTGCACACAATGCAGTACTGTTTACCTATAGGCATAATGTTGTACAGCACATTTCTAGAACTTAATCATATTGCGTAACTGAAAGCCTAAGCTATGACATCTGTTGAAGTAAAGATCAAGTTTATGTGAATATCTAATAATTTTAATCATCCGTGAGGTTATGGTCTAACAAAAATAAAAACTGAAAAGGAGTTGTCAAGATTGTGGCAACTGCCTTCAGAATTAGGAATCAAATGATGAAACATAAATTTTGTCCCAAGAAAAGAGAATAAGCAGTGATATTTTTAAACACTTGCTGTACTTAATTAAATATTATATCATCCACATCATAGGTTTTAAGAAATGTTTTTGAGACCCTGCTATGTATGCAATACTGATATCTCATAGAATTAAGCTAAAAATCTATATTCCACAGAGCCAAATACACTACATCATTCTTGTTTGTTGTCTCATCTATAAATTGAATTAAATTGGTTAATTTAGTTTTTAAAAACTAAATTGGTTAAAAACCTGAATATGTAAAGTGCTTACAACAATACTAGGTACTTATGTCAATATATATTAGTTGTTATCATTACTTTAGTATTATTATTATTATAGATAATTTTTAAATTTTTAAAGAACATATTATATTCAAATAGCAACTAATTCTTTATGCTCTATTTATATTTTTGGCACCTCATGCTTTTACATTCACTTTCTTTTGTTCCTCACAATACCACTTTATGATAGGTACGAGATTTATTCTCCTTTATAGGGAACAACCTGCATTTGGAGATTTATAGGGCTAACCCATGGCTACCCAGCTGGTAAGCCAAACACTTGGGACTTTAACCCCAACCATTGGGGCGATGAATAAGTTCATTAAGTAGGACAATGGTGTTATGACTGTATAGATGTCAGACTAGATCAAAGTATACATGTCAAATTAAGTATCATTAATGGTATATCAATTATACACCTATGTGTGTAGGCATACATGTATTTGTCATTGTTGGTATATGATCGTTATCAACAAAAACACATTTCACAGGGAGAAAAGAGTAAAAGCAAGATTCTCAGGAAGACATAAAATGAACATATGTCAAAATGTTATTCAGCTCTTTGATTAATAAGGGAACCACTAAGATAGATGTTAAAATCAGCTCAAAATGTATTTGAGGAGCTGAATATTTATAGGCAATTAGTAAAGAAATGTTAACTTTGATGAGTTAGATGCAACACTGGCTAATGTCCTACAGAGTTATAATAGCAAACTTTGGGATTATTTTGGGGTAAAAAATATTCACATTTTCATTAAACAGAATCTGTGAGTTTACATCTCTCTTTGCAAAATTATAAAATAGCCAAGTCAGTAGCAAGAAGTGCAGGCCAAAGCAGCATCTAAAGGACCTCCAGTAATGCTTTTTGTCTCTTTCCAAGTTTCTCATAACTTTTCTACAAATAGATTTTTTTGTCTTTTTAATACTTACGTTGTAAAATGCTTGAATTCATAATTTGAAGCATTTGCTATAAACAACAAAAAATAATTTTGAATAGACTTAACATAATTCTCAACAGTTGTATTTTACTAAAATTTTGTCTAGCTCATTTCTCAAAAAACAATATGCCTTTAGGGCATAAAACAAGAAAAATGTGTTTTATAGTCCTGATCAAGAACGCTAAAATATAATGTATATTGATAGGCCCTATGTAAATAATGCCTTGTTTATTTGTATTTAGATGAAAAAAATTCTTCTCTATCCTTTATTTTCTTATATTACATAAGATAGTTAATTACATTTCTTTTGCTTTCTGCTAATTACCTAAATAATAATTAGCTCATTTTCCTATTCAATCTATAGATTAGCTACATTTTCTCATATTAATGTAATATGGCCTAATTCTGTTGAAACTAGTCTAGAAGTCATCTGCATATAACATTTAAAATATAGTTACATGGTGAATTACTTTTTATCCTCAAATGAAATCAGTTTTTACAATATGTGAAAATTTTATTTCCTCCAATTTTCATATGCTTTGTTACTTCAAAAAATATAATTATGCATGGATGAAGAGGGGATTTAAATAAATTTGTGTATTAATGTTAATTAAGTCAAAGTCTTGACCTCACATTATCTTTGAATACTTATTGAAGTTACACGATATGTTCATTCACTTAAAAGATATTTATGTAATGTGAACTATGTGCCCAGCATCATTTTAGGCTAAGATATAGCAGTGAACAGAAGAGACCAAAGCTCCTTCGAGTCTACATTCTGAGTGTGCAGACATATTATAGATTAATAAACTAGTAATTATACGGTATGTCAGATGGTGCTAAGTATAAAAAGGTGGGGGGGAAAGCTAGAGAGTTTAGGATAGATAGTTATAATTTTAAATAGGGTTGTTAGGGAAGGTCTCACTAAGGAGGTGTCATATTGTGATTTATAATAAGAAATATATAGGTGGTCTTTGTCACTGTTTCTGGCACAGAGCTTCTAAAACACTTGAAATTTCTTAAGTGATAAGAGCTATAAAAGCATCATTTATTATGTTACTGAGGTGAATTCTAGAACTCGCCTTAGGATAAGGGCTGGTTAGCAGTGGAGACAACTATGTGATTAAGGGTTGGAATTTTCAGTCCTATCCCCATGACAGCTGGGGAAGAGAGAAGGACTGGAGATTGAGTTCAGTCACCAATGGCTAATGGTTTAATTGGTCATGTGCATGTAATGAAGGAAGCCTCCATAAAATTTCACATTCCACATGGAGAAGATTCGGAGAGCTTCTGGGTTGTGGACATGTGGATATTCAGGGAGAATTTCAAGGACAAAAGGGCATGGAAGCTCCCCACCCTTTCCCCATGTGGTGCCCTATGGATGTCTTCCATCTGGCTGTTCCTGAGTTATATCCTTTAATAATAAGCCAGTGATCTACTAAGTAAAGCACTTCTGTAAGTTCTGTAGGCCATTCTAGCAAATTAATTGAATTTAAGGATGGGGTTGTGGGAACCTCCAATCTATAGCCATTTGGTCAGAAGCACAGTTGACAACCAGAATTTATGACTGGCCTCTGAAGTGGGGTGGGGGATGTCTTGTGAGGCAGCTTTTAACCTGTGGAATTTGATGCTATCTCCGGTAGATAGTGTTAGAAATGAGTGGAATTGTAGGACACCCGGCAGGTGTCCAGAGAATTATTGGCCTTACAGGGGAAGCACCCCTCCTTCGTAGGCTGGAATTGGGTGCTTGGACTCCTTTAGTCCTAAATTTAGGAAAAAGACCTGAAGGGAAGGAATGAGCTACAAGAATATGCAGGGAAGTATACAGGAAAGGGCTAGTTCAAAAGCCATAGTTAACAACAGCACTTGAAGACTGATGAGTGGATAAATAAAGTCTTTGTTGATAAGCTTTCACATCATTAAACTCAGGGCATAATCATTGAATTTTTGTTATTTGTTTTTGTTGTTGTTGTTGTTATTTTGTTATTGGCAATAAGACAATTCAAGAAAAGAAGATTTGTATTTCATCCTATAAAATATTTTATCTTTCTAGCCAGAAGCAATGCCAAAATAATGATAATAGATATCAAGGCAAGCTCACACTCAACATGTTAAACAGTTCCTGGATGTGACATTAATTCAGCTTTGGGAAAGCAAAGCCTAATTCTGATTCATTTGCACTGGTAATCACTACTTTTCTCTATTTGGATAAACAACTCCAAGAGAACATTTAAGGATCGAGAGGGATTCATACTCTTTCTATTTGAAAAACATCAAGTTTTCATGGTGTGATGGTTGTAGGTGTTGTATGAGTAACCATAGGATATGATATGTATGGAATACTTCATTTTGGAAAAAATAACCTTGAAAGCACTCATTTAAGTAGATTTTAGGCCAAGTGAATGGATGGTAGAGATTTATATCCAATTCATCTCTGGTCATATTATCTAGCACTGTTCCTGTTGACATGTTATCAAAATTCAATTAACTTTTTGAATAAATGAGTGAATGAAGTGAAATTCAAATAGGAACCATGTCATATACTTCTTTTGAAGGTATCATTCTATTTAGTTGCTTGATAAATATATAAAATAACAAAGACACAGAAAATCTATATCAATGTCAAATAATAATGAAATCTGTTCATTTTTAGATGAAGTTTTACTTTTCACTCAGCCTTTCTTTGTCTGTAAATATTTTAGAGCACAAAATAACTTTGATGTCTCCTCACCATTTTTTAGTGCTTCATGACATTAAAAAGTACTAAATTTACTTTTAAATTTTCTTTTTTTAAAGAGTTATTTATTTGAAAGAGAGAGAGTGTATGTGCGTGTGAGTGGGGGTGAGGGGCAAAAGAGAGGGAGAGAGAGTCTTCAGCAGACTCTGCACTGAGCACAGAGCCTGACACTGGGGCTCAATTTCACCACCTTGAGATCATGACCTGAGCCCCAAAGGAAGAGCTGGGTGCTCAATCGACTGCGCTACCCAGGCACCCTTACTTATTCATTTTCAAATGAGAGGGTTTTTTTAATTAAAAAATTAACATGAGAAAACTTGGACTTATCTTCAGACTGATGTATGAAGGAAATTAAAAGGCATGATTAGGGAAGACCAGTCAGTTAACCAAATAGCCACCATCCCCTATTTTCTGTATGTGATAAATTACATAACTTTGTCTTAGTAAATCTCATTTTTTTGGGATTTTATGAATTCTTACAAACTCTAATTGTATCTTTTAAATCACTTTTTAATTAATACAACACTGTAAAACTTCTTTTTCACCATGAACAAAACACTATATGGAACGGTTATTTGTCTCTAAGACAGAAAATAACACCTGGTTTTAGACAGAAATAATTTTTGCAATTAACAAATCTTTGGAAAAGCAAGTACTGAATAACCAAAACTGTAAGCCAGTTCTCATTTGTGACCCGCACTCATTGTGAAAAGTAGTCTGACTAATGGAAACCTAACAAGGAATGACATTTCCATGGTGAAAAAGACTGATTAACTCTTGTGATCCTGGTATTAACCTCTCCTTTTTTATTAGATAGTTGTGGGATCCTTGGCACAATATTAAACCTCTCTGGGCATTAAAAAAACAAATTAGTGAAACTTCTTTGTTCTCTAGTAAAACTAGAACACTCCGGGACTTTCGGTACAAAACTTCAATATCATGACTTTTTCAAAAAAAAATAAAATTTCAGAGTGGTATAAACCCAACACAAATTTGTATTCTAGCTGCATCTATTACTTCTTTAGGTTTAATATTCAGAATAATAAATTTAAAACTATAAAATTCTCAATGAAAAATTATATTTACTCTGGCTATTTGTTTTCTTTTTTCTCCACTGCCTCATTGTCTTTTTCATTCTTTCCTTTTTTGGGGTTAATCAAATATATATATTTTTATATATTTAAATGTATATTACATATATATTTGCATATATATATTTCACTTAGTACTGTATTCTATATGTTCAGTTGGATTATACACTACATCTATTTATATTTTTTAGTGGCTATGCTAAAGATTAAGTTATTCTTGTTAACTCATTTCCATCTGTCTTGATTAATTTTGAGGTACTTCATGTAATAAAGATAAGCTTACCATAATGTAATTCTCTTTATCTGCCTACTCTCTTTTGTGTTATTATTTTCACATATTTTATTTCTACATATAGTAATCCCAAAATAATTATTTTTTTACTATTGTCTCTTAAAAAATGTGACAACCAAATGAAAACCATCTTCTAAATTTACCAACGTATTTATTTGACTTTACAAATTTTTACAAATCTTTATTTCTTCTTAAGAACTCTTTCAGAGAGAATCCATTGGCAATGAAGCTGTTCAGAAGTTGCTTTCCCGAATGTGTATTTATTTCATCTTTGTTTCAATATTTTAAAGATGTTCTTTTTTCTTTTTTCTGGTTTCAATTATTTGTGATAACCATGAGCTGACACTCTTATTTTTATCCTTTTTATATAATAGTCCCTGACCCCAGATACTTTCCAGATATTTATCTTTACTTTCATTTTTAGCATTTTTTTTTTTAAGATTTTATTTGAGAGAGAGAATGAAAGAGAGAGAGAGAGAGAGCACATGAGAGGGGGGAGGGTCAGAGGGAGAAGCAGACTCCCTGCCGAGCAGGGAGCCTGATGCGGGACTCGATCCGGGGACTCCAGGATCATGACCTGAGCCGAAGGCAGTCGCTTAACCAACTGAGCCACCCAGGTGCCCCACATTTTTAGCATTTTTTAATAGGACGACCCTGAGTGTGGTTTTCTATTTATTTCTCCTACCATGGTTTTGTTAACTTCTGGGAACTACATGTTGTTGTTAAACAAATTTGAAATAATTTCAGTCACTATTTCTTCAAATATTTGTCCTTTTCTGCTTTTCTGCTAACCTTTTCTAACATATATAAGTTAGATGACCTTTTTATACTCTGTTACAGATTATTGAGGTTGTGTTTATTTGGTCTTGTTCTCTCTCTATTTTTTTCCTTTTTCCTCGTAGGTCTTTGGGTTGAATAATTGCTCTCTACTACATTGAACCTTTATTCTGTATTGATTAATCAGTTACCTGTTTGTTTTACACAGTGTAGTTTTGATTACAGGTATCTTATTTTATTTGCTTCTATTTTCCATAGTTGGCCTGAAAATCCCACCTCTTCTTTCATTATATCCATCATTTCCTATAATTTCTATAGCATAATTTTATGGTTATTTAAAAATCTTTATCTTCTAACATAAGAATCATCTGCGGTTCTGCATTTCTATTACTTGTTCCATGTTTGATTATTTTTAATTGTATAATGGAGATTGTAGATATTACTTTGCAAAGAACTTGATACTTTTGACTTACTCTTAAAAGAATATTGATTTTTGTCCTAGAAGAATTACCTTACTGACATATGACCTTGATAATGTGGAAGCTTAGTTTCAGGCCTTGTTCACTTGGCATATTTCATTGGGGGGGTGTGGTGTTGTTTTTTGTGTTTTTTATTTGTTTGTTTTCAATTTCTTAGTACTCTGATATAATTGTTAATTCTAAGGCATGGCTCTTTGGTGGTTTCAATAGAAATCCCAAGGTCTTTATCCAGTCCCTAAATCATTTAGGCTTGAACTTCAAAATGTGTTGTTACTGGAACTGAGAAGCTGTTGAACTCTCTGTTCTGTTCTTTTAGACATGTATCTATTACTTTACTCGGGACTTTTGGGATTCCTGTCCTTCATATGTGCAGTTTAGGAGTCAGCCAAGATTTTGAGTGAATTTTGTATGTAGGAACTTTGGGCTTCCCTCCTGTGGCATCTTTTATTTGGGGATTTCTTGCCTAAATTTGCAGCCACTCTGCTTGGCCTGAATCTTTATCTCTGTTTTTCAATATAATAATATTCTCTCTTTCTGCATGAACTGTATTGCTTGGGTTCACACAGACCAGGGGATAATTAGTTAAAAATTGAATCTTAAACACTGAATTCCACCCTTTAAGGGCCTTCAGTTTCAACCCCTGTGCTGTCTAGTACTGTCAGATAGTTGATTTTTTTTCAGACAGAATTTGTAACCGTTATTGGCAAGACAATAGTCTGATACTAACTATTCAATCATTACCAGGAATAGGAATTTAATGTACACATTTGAAGGAAGGAGAAACATGATATATGTGTGGGCCTCTACAACCCTCACTGAATGGTTGGCAGTTTATTATCCTGTTGAGCAAAGTTTTCACATTTGATTGATTGATGGATTGTTTTAGACGTGTGAGAACTGGGCAAAGAAATTAATATCCCCTTATCCGATCACAATCTCATTTTCACATAATGGCTTAAGCATGTCTTATAAAAAGTCATGAGGGAGTTACACAAACATTTAGGGCTTTTGCAAATAAACTGTTGGGTGAATTCATTTTGAAAGTGTAATGATTATAATGAAAAATATAATTGAAGATTTTAGTCATATCATTGAAAGGAGAGACTCTTATTCAAAATAGATGCTTATCTCTGATTTAAAAATCAGTTTTCGTTTAAGTTTTTGTTAGCAGAGATTGGAAAAAATGTCATTTTATCTTTTACAACTACCCTTTCACAGTCTAATATCAACAGTGAGTAGTTCTGTAGTTCTCAAAATGCAGTCTAATTGTGAGAGCTGGTTAAAAATGCAAATATATGTGGAGTCTGGGAATTTGAATTTATAAATTCTTAGGTGATCCTCAAGTATAAAATTTGAAGACAACTGGTGTAAAGAATAGATTATTTTCCAGTATAGGCACAAAATTGTGATTAATTTTCAAATGGCTTCTTTTCTCAAGGAGCTCTGAAAAATTTTTCATCATATCAATAACATGCTAGGAAACAGCCACATAAGAAACATAAGGAGGAATTGACCACAGTTGGCTTGTGTAATGCTAACATAATGGCTTAATAGCAGAGCAAAAGATAGTGTCAAACACAATAAATCATGTATACTACACCTCTTGCTTTATGTTACGTGTTGTTACTCATGATTATAACACAAAAGGACCACAGTGGCCCAGACATCATCAAGATTAACAAGACAGTCAATAATATTTTAATCACTAGCCAAAACAAATAATAAGGAAAAACCAAAAATCACACAAGATAGTACCAAACAATATAAATGCATTCAAAGTAAACTTAAGACAGCAAGAAGAACCTGGGGTGTGCAGGCATGAAAAGAAGGGTAGCCAAAGTCCAAGGACTGATGTGGCTGGCCGTATTAGTGTAAAAAATGTTCCACAAACTCTATATCTTCATGTCAGCCTATTAGGAGGAGAGTAGATGGGGTCTGATGGTTTGTAAGCAATAGTGAGGAATACAGAGCATTTTCTTCTGTAATAGACCCTGGGGCTTTATCATCTTGGTCACTTCAGGCAGCACTCACCATCTGGACACAGATCCCATGTGCCCACATGTGGAGGCTCAAAGTCAGGAGAACAGGCTTAAATGTTATCTTTTTTTTCCCCTCTTTTGTGGAATTCTGAATAATGTTCACTGGAAGACAGAAGAATTCGAGTCTTTTAGTGAAATTAATAAGATGTAATTTTTGATGAAGTTTTTGTTGCCTCTTCCTTCTTTGTTTAAAGATAACAATGCTTTATTATAGATTTGATAACTTCACAATATATGCAAGTGAGACACACAAGTCTCTTGCTCCAGAATGTGATACAAATGGTAATTTCTTGGGGTTTACATTCATTGTTATGCCACCTGCTGTCATCCTCAAGGATGTGTGGATTTCTCTTAGTGTCTGTTCTGTGGAGTGTACCTCTCCCACTTATTAAACAGAAGCAGGAAAACAATAGTTGTGTAAAAATCGATGAAATCCATATAAAATTTCTAGCTCAGTTAATAGTATTATACAAAAGTTAATTTCTTAATTTTAACAAATGTACATGATTATGTTAAGATGTTAACATTAGGCGAGTTGGTGAAGGTATATGGAAACTTGCCATACTATCTTTGAAACATTTCTAAAAATCTAAGTTATTTCAATATGGAAAGGCTTAAAAATGCATCATGTGACACTAAAGAAAATTTAGTTGGGGATCTTCTGATAATTTTCTTCAAAAAAATAGGAACAAATTTTCACAGTTGTCCTTCACTCCATTCTTCCCCCATTTAGGGCCCTTTAAATCAGTGATTACCCCCTGGTCCTATTGATGCTCATGAAATAGGCAGTGGATAAATGCTTGCTGAATGAATCAGTCCCTTTGATGTATTTAAAGAACCTTTTATTATTGGGATTTGTATTGCCTTGAAAGGCGCTCCTAAAATTTTCTTTTGACTCACTTAAGTTTGAATTGCCCCTGACCTGCCACATTGTGTGCTTTTTGGTTCTCTTCATAAAAGATACCTAGGACGATTTAAAAAGGTACATAGTGTACTCACCCCTCTCCCCTTCAGCTGTTATAATGGATTCTTTGAACTCCACTAGTTATCTGTCCCTACATGGGTTTTATTTTACTATCTGGTCTTTGATGAGAAATGATACAAAAATGAGGCAGTCATTATTTAAGTTAGTATATATCAATACAGATCAAAATAGTGTAAATTGGGTCACTGACTAGAGAAAATAAAAGGGCCTATTGGGTGTAGTACCTGATCTTAAAATTCCTTTTGAAAGGCTTCCTGGGCTTTCCCAGGGTTTTCCCTGCATTCCTCATCATCCAGGTGAGTGCTCTTTGGGGTGCTTGATTTGCATATTTATTGTACACATGTTCTCCTTCTCTTGCTGGTGTTTCAGTGGAAACTTTCCTCTGTGCTCTTGATCCATTCACTTACTTCCATGCTCTTTGCTATCTTAATCCTTCAATTAGTTTCTCTTGCTCTCATCCTTTCAATATTTTCATTTAGCCATTAAAAAGTACTGAGATATCACTGATTCTGGAAAACACACAATGCCTCCCTGTGTTTCAAATTAAAAAAAAATTAAAAAAACATCTCAAGAGCAGTGTGTACTCATTATCTTGTATACTCTTGATTTTGCAACTACTGATTCTTTAATTCTCTAGCATTTCTATCACCATTATTGTACTGAAGGTCTTCTTTAAAAGTCCCAATTATTTACTATAACCAAATTCCTTAGTCCTCATGCTCATTGATGTCTCTGGACAGTTGGACACTATGGAACCCCAGCTTCCTGGAAACCCTTCACTGCTGACTTCTGTAACATTCAGACCTCCTGGAACTATTCTGACCTCAACTGCACTATTTATTTCCTCTGATTCTGCTCTTTCTTCCAACTTTTCATGGGTTCTGACTTTGACCTTCTTATTACTCCTTACCTGTACTCTTTTCCTTGCCTGTACAAACTATGTGCTTTGACTTTACTAATCACTTCACTAATCATACATAATAACTCTGTAATCTATCCCTGTCCTTGACATTGTTCCTGACTAGCAATTCTACCTTACTGAACACAGCTGCTCTATGTTTCTACCAGGACCTTACATAAAATGTCAAACTCAAGTTATCCAAAATTAAATACATTTTCTTCATTCTATGAACTGATCCTCTTGCATGTATTTGTCAATGTCAGTGATGTAAAAATACTTCTTTTCACGGTTTCAATCCTTCTCTTTAGCTTACCTTAAACAGTTGTTCTGTATTCAGGATCTTTCAGATTTCCCTGTATTTTTGCTGCCCTCCACATTTCCACCTCTGCTACCTTTGCTGAGCCTCAGTACCTCTTATAGATTCCAGTAGTCATTTTATTAGAGGGTGCTCTCTTTGGTAGATTCATCTCTTTGAGACATTATCCATGAACTAGTATGTCCAATTTAAGCCATCCAGCCCTTAAAGCTCTGTCCTTAGATCCGAAAGTGGAGTTAATATCCTTAGACTCTTTCTTATCTCAAGAGAAATTACTTGGTTTTGAGAGCCTCCTTTTTAAAATCATTTCTGTAAGGTCTTCGTTTCTATGTTCAGGGGTCTGACCAATAGCCCCAAAACTACAAATGCCACTTCACTCTAGTGTAGGAATTTTTAACATGAAAGGTCCATGGTTTTAGCAGCCCTGTGAACTCTGAAATTGTATTCTTTTCTGGATGTCTGTGCAAATGTACACGTTTCTGGGTGTCTGCTAAAATATTATAACAGGTTCTTAAAGACACAGGAGATCCAAAGAAGCTGCTTTCCCTGAGGTTTATCGATGTGAGTTAGATATAGGAAATCCTTTAAAGCATAAATTTGATCATGCAGTCCTCTGTTTTATAACCTGTTATGTTCCCCTTGGCTCTTAGAATGAAAACCAAATTTATGGTATGTAACCTATAATCCTTGAGTGGTAAGTCTGTTTTGAAATCTCTGGACCGGGTTTGCATTGCTTTCCCTATGAACCTGTGGCTTGAAAACATGACCACATTTCAATCCCTTTAACAAGCTACCCTTTCTCTCATCTCAGGGTTCTGCACATTCTTTTTTTCTGGCGGAACTGTCCCCATTATCATTCCATTCCGCAAGCTGCCCCCAGCACCCCTTTCTCTCAGTTACCTTCTATCTCACTCCTTATCTCAGCTCAAACATTGCTTTCTTAGTTAGGTACCCTCTGACTGTTCAGACAAAATCGGGTTCTAGTCTTTAATGTGTTCATAATGGCCTTCCACTTTTATGCATTGACATGTATCACACTTGTAATTATAAATTTGAGTCACAATTTCATTTATATCTATTTCTCCTCTTGTAGGCTCGGGTGGGAGCAGGTGTTGATGGGTTCATTTTCATTCTATTATTTGTATCACGTAGGACAGATTCTGACACTCAGTACATGTGCGGTCGATTTGGTGAATGAACACATGCTTTGATTTAATGTTTTGGAGCTTCTAATTTGAATGTGTAGCTACATTCACACACTTCACAGCATCCCCCACAGACTTTTAGTACATAGTAAATCGTAATTCAATAATTGCTGACGAATGACGAGATGTTTTCATAATAAAGAAATGCTGCTTTCCTGAAGACAGTTATCCTAATCTTATGTTCTTGTTTTTATTTCCCATATGTAAAAATGCTAAATGATCTAATTTCTGGGTTAATTGTTTTAAAAAAAGTATTTCCAGAAAGAGGAATGCTAACATTCATGTTTAAGGTTTTAGAAATTTAACACATTTTTCCTATCTCTCTAAGGTATTTGTACACATGAAATATGAGACAAGCTTATCATTTGATTTTTCATATCCATTAGCCAATATGAGTTGATATGCACAGAGTATAATGAGACCATATACCTTTCTGCACATTTTAAAGAATTATATGCATGTGCCTCATTGTATGTGAACTGAAATATGGAAGCAGTAAATACTGACAGAGAGCACTTAATTGCTTAAACCATCATCCTGGTAGAGTGAGCCTTTCATAATTCTTAATAATATGTTTTTGATTATTTGTTACCTGAGTGCCATATCATAATAACTTATGTGAATGTAAGCATCCTTACATATGGTCATATGCTGTTTTATGTAAGTGAGCTATAAACTGATAAGATTACACTGGAGTTAAATAATAAAAAGTGATACATAACCGTAGAGAAATGAACATTTTCTCAGTTATGCTTCTCCAACATTGGGAGACATAGTATTTTCTGTCAATAGATACCTTTACTGATAAGGCTGAGATTGTCTGACTACTCATAACCTTGTAGTGTTTGAACAATTATATTTTGTCTTATAGAAATGACTTTAAGAGCAGGTGTTATTATATGTTGATAAGTTAGAATATAAGACATTAAAGCCCACAAAAATGTTATCTATAGTAAAAAAAAAAATCATTTGTAGTTTGACAAAGCCTATTGGCTAAACTCAGTATTCTGGGATTTACTGAAAGAGAGAAAATGGAACTTTAGCAGCCACATTATCACAGTAAGAGGGCTGGCTATCAGGATGCTAGAATCTCGTTTTGATTTTGGTTTGTTGGAAGTTGCCCATGAAGGTGTGTAGCTTTACTGAAGAGCTCCACATATGCACTACCACTTACCTGAGCTAGGAATCAGGCAGTGTGACCCTTGGGCTTTCAAAAGTGGGTACATTCTCATTGACTGCCTGGCACACAGCCCCCAGGTACCAATGGAGCTGAAGCCCCTATCCCCACATGCAGGCCTTAAAGATGGACATTCATAGCAAAGATGAAAGATTGAATATGAGTGTTGAAAAAGAGGGGTTAGATATGTTTTTTCATGATAAGATAGTAGCTGAACTCTTAGGAGTTACAAATTGTGCTGTAGATTCTGCATGGACTGTCTTAGCTAGTCACAATGACCTGTGGACTAAGCACTATTGTTATTATTCGATATTAGTATCTAATTTGATAAAATGAGGCTCAGAGAAAAGTGAAACACAGTTGATGTGCTAGAATGTGGGCTAGAACCTAATCTCAGAATTAAAAAGGCCAGGCTTCCAACCACAGCACAAGGAAATGAGGGGATACCAAGATGGCCCTTCATGAAGAGAGCTGCTACAGGCTATGTGGGAAAACTGTTTTTGAAACTACATCCTTTAAACTGTACGAGTTTGTTTATTTATTTATTTATTAAATGAGTAGGACCCAGAGCTATGCTATTGAAGTTGGGGTTTGGAGAATTAAGATAGAATAGGAGCCAGTAAATCTTCTTAGCATTCTTATCCTTCTTCCGCTCCCATTCTCTCTCTTACCAATCTACACATACAAAAATGAATGAACCAAATTCATAAATCCCATAAAAGCTATCCTTAATCTGTCTCTCTTTTAGTGTGCTTATAAAAAAAAGGCCAATAGCTTTCAGTGAAATATGATATGGACTGACGCAGAGAGCTCTGCACAATTTTTAGGATTTGGCTTGGCAAAATCTGTTTTTTTCTCAGGAGGAGGAAATACATACAATGAAGTAAATTCATCCAGTGCGTAAACAATTTACAGGGTGCAAGTTTTTCTGGGAAATTGACTGGTACTGCTATATCACCAATGTACTTTATATAACAATTGTCAAATGGCTATTTTTTCCCTAATTTCCAGAATCATAAATAGAAACGGTGCCTGCATTTTTGATGCTGTAATTAAAAAAAAATACACTATGTAACTTCTTAAATTTGTTTTTGAAAAATGAAACATTACTGAAAATTTTCTTGCCTATTTTAGATTTATCACATTTAGGTAACTCTATTACATTTTATTTATTCATTTAAAATGTACTATTGCAGCCTAGAAGTTCACTCTTTAGCTCTGTGATCAAGAGTTGTTACAATATATACTTCAACTTTCTAGGGTTTTTCCCAGTGCTTCACGTATGTCAAGCACTAAGAAGTATTTTTTCATTTTTTTTTAAAGATTTTATTTATCTATTTGAGAGAGAGAGAATGAGAGACAGAGAGCATGAGGAGGAAGGTCAGAGGGAGAAGCAGGCTCCTCCCTGAGCAGGGAGCCTGATGCGGGACTCGATCCCGGGACTCCAGGATCATGACCTGAGCCGAAGGCAGTCGCTTAACCAACTGAGCCACCCAGGCACCCAAGAAGTATTTAAAATAATGAGTTACATCTTGCATCAAAAACATTTGTGCCATGATCTCATTATACTCACAAAGGACACAAGAGTCTTTCTTATTGAATTGGAACTTGACCTTATCATTTGAAAACTACATTCTGGGAAGATACTGCATAATTATTGATTATGTGGGGGATATGAAACTTACGTTTTGTTATGCTCCAGCAAGTGTTTAATCAGTGTCCCACTGAATAGCTATACCATGAAAATACCATGAAATCTAGAAAACCAAAAAGAAACAAAAATAGCATGAATACCCAAATGGCAAATCAGTCCAAAATGCACTATACGTTTGCACATGAGATTCCTCCCCGCCCAGCCTCAATTTAGTAAAAAGTATTAGAGAAAGTAATATAGTTCATGGGGTTAATTCAAGTGTAATGAAAAGATAGTCAAGCTGCTGATTTGGTAAGGCCAATATTAATCAATTAATGCGGATTTAAAGGAAGACAAATGGCAGGAAAGTCTTCCATTTAAAGTGTATATTCTTAAGACTATTCAAGTACATATTAATTGCAAAAACCTATGTTGTGTTTAGAATTCACAAAATGTGTGGATGTATGTTTTGAAGTGAAGTTTAGAGGATCTCAAAATTCAAGTCTAGACAATAAAAATTAGCGCCAATCAATATTTAGTAATACTCCTTTTTTTTTTTTAAAGACTATTTATTTGAGAGAGAGAGAACATAAGCGGGGGTGGAGAAGGGAGAGGGAGAAGCAGATTCCCTGCTGAGCAGGGAGCCCAACACAGGGCTAGATTCCAGGACCCTGGGATCATGACCTGAGCCGAAGGTAGAGGCTTAACTGACTGAGATAACCAAGCACCCCCAATATTTAGCAGTATTCAATCAATAAGCTTAGGAATTCCCCTAACTTTATGGGAAGGCTACTGATAGTAAATATATGTATCCCAATGCAAGACAGATGGAAAACACTACTCTTAATATTAAGAACATTGTCTTTGGTACGTAACTCCATTTCTAGCATATTTTTGTTTAATGCCATGCTAATAAGTTTCTGTGGTATAGATATTGGAGTTTTAATGTTCCTCCTAGGATGTGAACTTTCCATAAAACTCAAAAAAAAAAAAAAAGAAAGAAAGGAAAATAAAACACTCCAAACTACTTAAGTTACTCAGTGCTAATAATTAAAATGTGTAAACAACAATCAACTTGGAATTTTAGTTTCATCTTAGATTTTCCAACTCTTTAACACAAATGTGACATTATATACAGAACCTTAATTATTAGTTTAGTAATGTTAATGTTAACTAGATATGTCTGAGTCATATTAATTCTCAATAGGATAGCGTTCTCTGAAAAATAATTCCACTGAGGATAGTTTCACTTTTCAAATGTGGAGAGAAAACTAAGTTCAAAAAAGAAATAAACAATTTATTAAATTTAAAATAATTTATTATATTTAAAATAAAATAATTGAATCAGTTAGCCTTATTGATTCCATAAATTTCTGTCGAAAGCCCAATAAATACAGATATAAATACACAACTCATACACATATTGATTTATTTAAAATAATTGACAATGTATATTTAAATTGTTTTAAAAAACAATTGAGCAGTAGCTAGAATGAAGAAATAGAATGCTCGTTCATTACATATTCCATGGTGACTGAAAGAAAAAAAAACCTTTCTGGTTCTGGGGAGTATAAACAATTACTTGAAATAAGATATACTGCAAATGAGCCATCTAATTCCTGTTTCATTGATATATTGGGGCAAAAGTGTTTAAATGACAAACTTGTAATAATACTTCTATTATACACCAGCCATGGAAAAAATATATATAGGTAACATTAACAATTATTTAAACAGAATAGACACATGAATATTTGCAGAACACTAAGTGAAATCTAGATTTCAGAACAGATCCCTTTAACAGCAAAAATTCACACCCGCAATCACATACACACACATTTAGAAACTATCTCTTAAATTGTTTTTCATTCTCTCTTTGAGTTCCTGCTTTAGTAGTAGAATTAAATTTAGCAATATGTATTATACTCTATAAATCAATTTAGCCAAATTTACCCTAAATAGTTTGTCTACATCGTTTTGAAAACAGATATCACCTAGTTGAATAGCTACAACCTCTTCATTATGTAACACGCTTGGCTTCCTGTTTTTGCTCTTGTTGTGGGTTTAAGCACAATGTTCTTTTTTTGCTTCATTTTTGTTCACTGGTATAACAATGACAGTAATGTGGTACTCGAGGATGTGGATCTATCCCTGTGGGTATGTTGTCTCCATTACTGTTCTATATCTTCTTATTACTGTGTCAGTTTTCCTAGACAGATTATAAATTCCTGAAGCTAGGATTTTTTGTTTTATTATGAAAATTTTTCTCTGATACCATTTATCATAACCTGAGATCCCTATCTGTATATCAGGTACTCAGTATATTCTATATCCAAGATTTAAAAAGTGTCAGGGGGCAGAAAATGTAGAAGCCAATTTAAATTGATAGCTAGGGTGCCTGGGTGGCTCAGTTGGTTAAGCGACTGCCTTCGGCTCAGGTCATGATCCTGGAGTCCTGGGATCGAGTCCCGCGTCGGGCTCCCTGCTCGGCAGGGAGTCTGCTTCTCCCTCTGACCCTCCCCCCTCTCATGCTCTCTCTCTCTCATTCTCTCTCTCAAATAAATAAATAAAATCTTTAAAAAAAATAAAAAAAATAAATTGATAGCTAAAACTACTTTTCAAAATTCTCTTTTGAAGTTTTAAGACCTTGCCAAATATATGACTTAAGTACCTCTTTTTTTCCCCTTGTGCTTCTATTCATTTTGGTAGCAGCTCAATGGGAGGCAAATGACCTGCATAATCTACAAACTACATAATAGAATTATGCATAGCTTGTATTTTATTTTAGCCAAGTTCTGTGTAGCCCTTGCCCACAGCAGGTATTTAGGAAAAGTTACTGAGATGGAATCACTGGGGGTTAGGCAGAATTTAAATCCACTTGATAATTATGTCTTTAAGATTAATAACATCTTAAATATAAAGGGATTTCCAATCTTTGCAATCTTCTTCAAATTAAAATTGTACATAATTAGATTTCAAAAGATTTATCAGGCATAGTCTATAAAACAGAACTGGATAATTGTTCATGTAGTATTTTCTTATTTTGTTGTGACTTTCTCACCATTTTCCTGCTTTACGTTTAAGTTTTAAAGAATTAAAGAAAAGGTAGACATTGTGTTTGTAGGGTTTTTTTGTTGTTTGTTTTTGTCTTTATTTTTTAAGTAATTATGTTCAAGTCAGGAACACATTTCTTCTCAATTTCTTGTTACTACTCCTGTGCCATGACCTAGAAATGAAAAGTTCCATAACTCCCTTAAATTAATTTAGAGAAGACCATAAGTAACTTATGGAAAATGCAATTCATGCTAAAGAACTGAGAATCACTGAGCAACTAATTACAAAATCAATTATTTTTTTCCTAAAATTCTAAACTTTTGAAGAACAGGATGGATTTATTGGTCTGCTATGGCTCTTTGTGTTTTTTTTATTTGAACCCATATTATGGTATAATTTGTGCACTTGACCTTGGTTCTAGATATTGAGGAACTGTGCTTTGAAAACTGGGTTAGGATGAAACTAACAACTATAGTTTAAAATATATGGTAAGTATAATTACTCCACTATTTCTTTTAGTAACTAGAGAGTAAAACAATGTTTTCTAAAACTATTTCTTTGCCATTTGAGAGAAAGAAAATTTAGGGGGTTAGAATTATGAGTTAATACCTGATATTGTTAATATCTGCCAACATTGTTGAATTCATACTTTGGCATGAATAGTTCTACATACTTCTTCTTGACCCACACCCTTAGCATTGCATGTATAATGCTTACTCTAAGTATAATGACTACAATTTAACATTAAAGAGTAGAATTCTCTAATCATGAGGACATAATAAGAATTTCAAATTGAGGAATTAAAAAAAAGTAGAATTATTTACGGAGAACAGTATGCCTAGTTTGTTTCCAGAAGCTCTAGATTCTTTAAGAAATATATTGGATCTAATCCTTGTTTCTAATGATTTTATTCTCTAATTGAGGAAATGAGACAAGCATGAAATAGTTAATAAACAATTAGAGATGTTAAATGTTGCAAAGCACTCAAGAACAGGATGGTAGGAGATCATGTTGTTATTTTTCTTCTATATGTATTAGAGGGACAAGGCATGTGCCTTTTAGGTCTGACAGCTGGGTATCTCTGTTGGCCTTACAAGGTGTAATTACCTTAAAAACCAGGGACTATAAGAAAGAGAAAAAGAAATCTTCGGTAACAATAAGTTTGAGAAACAATGGCTTAAATAATGTTAGAGTCTTTAGCAAGACATTAAAAAAATAGCCTACTCTACATTGGGATATTTGGGAAGTAGACTTGGTTATATTTTAAACCACTTTTTTTTTTTTTTTTTTGCACCTGGACCTCCATAAAATTCATTTTAGTGAGTTTTCCATGGTTCATGTTGGAACTCAATCTTGATGCATAGAGATTGAATTTTGTCATTAAGCAGAAACTGGAACTATCTCTTAATAATAGATTTGAATTAACCAATCTCATAAGACCGATCTATGAAATCAGAATGCCACCAATTTAATTAAGAATGAGAAATATAACCACAAGGGAGACCAAATACAATCCTCTGAGTAGTATTCTCTGTCCCCATAGGCACATAGCATGGGAAAAGAGATTGTCATTACGAGACTAGTTGGTGAACATGAAAACAAAACAAAGTAAGGTAAAAAAAAAAAAATCTAGGTTTCAAATGTGTAATGCGATTGCACTGAAATAACCTAAGGTTGCCATCTCCACTAAAAAGATATGCCCATCATTACTACCATACAAGTTACACCCTTGGCTCATGCCATACTTCCTTTTGGACACTGTTTTAATTACATTGCCAAATTTTATCAGCCATTAACCTTTCTCTTTTATGGGTGACTTCTCTCCTCCCTTTCAGTGGAGCATTCTTTGTGCAGCTGTGTTAATCCATTCGATTAGATAATGTTCTAGTCTAGTCCTGCAGACTTGTGAACTTATTAATTCCTTTTGTCCCTTTAAGCTGATTTTGTATACTTTGCTCTGATAAGTGAAGGTATAGTAAGTTTGTTTTAGAATGCATTGAGTTAGTGGTACTAGAAAGTCTAATTAGGATTTTCCAGGAAGAAAATGGAGACGTAAGTCTCAAGAGCCAGATGGAGGTTAGAAATAAATATTTTGGAGTCTTCTGTATCAATATGATTTGAATAAAAGTGGATGGGGTTGTCTGTAGAAAGAATATGATAAAACTGTACAAAGAATAGAATATTAGGAAATATTTACATTAGTAAATAGCATAGGAAAGAAGACCATGGAGTATTCAAAAGTGGGAGAAGGGAAATGGAGAGAAATAATCATGTGGCACAGTACTTGTTAAGGACACATATCTATATATCTATATAATCTATGTATCTATATCTGTGTATCTCTCTATATATGTATGTTCATATATGTATATGTAAATCTCCATATATTACATACATAATTTATATATCTTTATTTCTCTTCCCCCTTCTTTCTCTCCTGCTCCTTTTGTGTCTGGAATATTACAGAATATCACCTTAGAGCCTCAGATTAGACTAAGAAGGACATCATTAGTGGGATGAGGAGACATTTCTTTCTGTTTGGTGATTGGAAATAGGACTAAATCCAGAAAACCTAAATTACCTCTCAGGGTATGGTTCTTTTATGTTTGCAAACCCAGGTTCAGTAATCAGCCATTTCACTGGATTTTTGCTGGTCTAACAGAGGTTTCTTTTTCTCACACCACCATACTTTGGGGGAAATTGGTTGAAGGAATGAGGGGTAGAAATCTACATAGAAGTCAGGGAGCCTTTTGAAAGATGTAGGATCAATATTGCCCCTTTTCTTTTGTGATGCAATAATGTTGAAAATTCTCTGGAAATCTGGTATGTTTCTAATGGAGAACAGTTGGGGAAAAATATGATCTTGGCTTTTCAAAGGAAACACATCCTAAAGGGATCTAGATCCAAATTTAATCTAAGGACCTAGAGGTTCATGGAGTTCCCCCAGATCTGCTGCCCCATCAGAGTGCTTGAGCTTTGGGAACAATGGAGAAGCAGTGTGGGTGATCTAAAGATGTTCAAACTGGCAATAAAAGGATTATGATAGGATGAGCATTAGGACTGTAGCATGATGAGCAGACACTCTACTTCTTTCTGTTTGATGTTTGAAAGCAAGACCATACCCAAAGCCTGCTAGGCTACATGAGAAATCTTTCGGGATAACAGCAGAACCTGGAGAGATACACTCAACTATACACAAATGAGAATTAAGTAATTACTTGGAGAAATGAGAGAATTATGTCTATAACTGTTCCATAAATTGTGGAAGAGATTCATATGTGATAACAGTGCTATGTTATGAAAGCAAGAGAGGAGAACACTTTAACAAGGAAGGCATATTCACTAAGGCAGTTTTTATAGAGTAGTCAGGAAAATGAGACCTGAGCAAAATATCTGTCATTTCAGCACTTGAAAGTCAATGGTCTATTAAAAGACTTATTAGAATGATAGCAAAAGAGTCCTAGATGGTCAGAGATTAAGCAATTGGAATTTTGGAAGACCAAACTATGGAAAGAGCCCAGATGTCCATCAATAGATGAATGGATAAAGAAGATGTGTTGTATACACACACACACACACACACACACACACACACACAGGAATATTACACAGCCATCAAAAAATTGAAATCTTGCAATGATGTGGATGGAACTAGAGGGTATTATGCTAAGCAAAATAAGCCAATCAGAGAAAGACAATTATCATATGATCTCACTGATAGGTGGAATTTAAGAAACAAGGCAGAAGATTATTCAGGAAGAGAGGAAATAACGAAACAAGATGAAACCAGAGAGGGAGACAAACCATAAGAGACTCTGAATCATGGGAAACAAACTGAGGGTTGCTGGAGGGGTGGTGGGTGCGGGAATGGAGTGGCTGGGTGATGGACATTGGGGAGGGTATGTGTTATGGTGAACGCTATGTGTTAAGACTGATGAATCACAGATCTGTACCTCTGAAACAAATAATACATTATATGTTAATAAAAAAAAAAGAAAGACAAACCAAAAGAAAAAAAAAAGAATTTTGGAAGAAAAGACCTCTATCAAATAGAGACCCCTCTATGGGCAAGTTTTTTTGAGATATATATATACCAAAATATATATAATACATATATTTTTAAATCATTGTTGCCCATTAAAATACAGTATAGGCAATGGGAAATAACAACTTTTTTTCTAATAAATTCAACAATGAATTATTGAGTTTTTAGTATGCACTTAGCACTGTGCTATTTGCTAAATAGAAATATTAAAAGAAAGAACATGCATGAAAATGTTTGATGAAACCAGTTCCTACAAAAGCAAGATGGGATGAAATCACGTTGACGTTCTAAGAATTTCTAGGTAGCCATGAAGTCCAACTGAATTTGGAAATTGGAAGCATTACAGTAAATGGAAATAACATGGGCTTCAAAATCAGATTTATCTGAATACTGCTTTGGTAGGTTTTTTTTTTTTTTTTTTAAAGCTTACCATCTTTTTTTTTTTTTTTTTTAAAGATTTATTTATTTATTTGACAGAGAGAGACACAGCGAGAGAGGAACACAAGCAGGGGGAGTGGGAGAGGGAGAAGCAGGCTTCCCGCAGAGCAGGGAGCCTGATGCAGGGCTCGATCCCAGGACCCTGAGATCATGACCTGAGCCGAAGGCAGATGCTTAACAACTGAGCCACCCAAGTGCCCCTTTGGTAGGTTTTTAAAATAGAGTGGGGATTTCACAGGGAAGAGTTGGACTCCCTGGACCAAGACAAAGGAAGAGTGATGTAAATTTCATCTAGCTGATGAAGAATGTCTTACTTTTCTAGTAGCTATGAGAATGATGAAGCAAAATACCTCTATTTAAGAAAGGTATCAAACAACCAATAGCTTTTAAAACTTGTAAGAAAGTATTAAATTTATATTCAAGAACTTACAGTTGAAATTGTGAGTTTTGCATGCTTTGATAGGCCAACGTATAGAAAAAAATCACCATCTCATTACTGAATTATGTAACTTTATAACTTAGTAACATCATCATTACAAGATTGAAATGGACTCTAAGCATTTTGTTCAACTGCCTTTTATAGATGCAAAAAGTGAAGCCCTAAAACATGGACTAATTTCCTCTGCTCTATTCAGTTTGAGAGAATTTGTGGCAAATTTAGATTTGTAATTCAGTGCCCTGAGTTCCAGCCCACCCTGTTTTACTGAACTGAACTTCAGGTTTTTAATGTGTGTAATTATTTTTCTTTAGTGTATGACATTAAATTATTATTTTCTACAATTTCTGGAGGCAGTTATAAATTATATATAAGGGAGAATCATTATGTTCTATTTGCGTGGACTTACTTGTTTATTTGTGATGATTTTGATACTCCTATATCTGAAACACATTTTTTTTCAGAATGCATGATAACATGCAAAGTGTGGTTATTTTTTTTCTTGACTAGTTTTCATATATGATTATAATATTTTTTTCAAAATTCTGGAACTGCATTTGAATCCTGTCAGAAATAAATGAAAAACCTCGACTGAATACTTTAGTCTCCTTCAAGCTCTTTGAATTAGATTATCCCTGTCTGCAACTTTCAATTCAAATGGAAAAAAACACAGGAGATGCGACCCAATTGTTAATAGTAGAAGTGTCTGATTCTGGTACAACTGTGAAAACCCTCCTCACGTTATACTTAAAATACTGACTTTGCAAGGTATATGGCAATTTTGAAGCTATATATTTGTGCAAGTTTCCAATGAAGTACCTATAAGAAGGAAGAGTCAGTTTAAAGTCAGATAGTCTTTTAGAATGGACAAGTCTATATTTATGACCTTGATTGCATAATGATTCAATAATGGAAGATGGGATTTTTCTGCGGTAGTTTTATTTTTATGTTTCTTCTCTGTGTAAATATAGGAATAAAGACAAATTTTCACTTGAAATATTGTTTGTGGTATGTACAGAATATCAAATAATTTAGGTGAATTATTTCAGTAGAGACTTAAAGTCATGCTGCCCATTTGTTTACAATCAGAGACATGATTATTGCATTGCTTTTCCAGTTCTGAGTGCATCGGGAGCTTCTGACCATTTCAATGTACATAGTGATCCTGATAGCTAGTATGTTGCCCAAAGCTGTATTTAAACTACTAAAAGTGAGGAATTGTGAAATCCAGTTTTAGAGTTCACATAATTATCTTTCTGTTTCAATTTTCATTATATAAACATATATTTTCCCCAATGACTGTTTCTTTCTAGAGTTTGCATCCAATTGGGCCACAAATTTAAATGTCACTTTATGACAGCCCCTGGATAAATATGCATACATTTTTTTCCTGATATCTGTATCTCATTTACTTTTAAGGAGTGTGTGTATGTGTGTGTGTGAGAGAGAGAGATTTTCATAGGCACCTACCTTAGCCTGTGTGAAATAGACTATCCCAAATATAGGAATGAGTATGATACAACAGTATTTATAGTAATTCATGGCTATTTTTACCTATTTAAAAATATTTTTATGATAACATACTATAAATAGGGCCTGTGAAACAGATTGACTTGGTGTTAGAGAACCAATTGGAGCAAAATTTCTTTTGTTCAAGCACTTACAGGAATTAAAATTGAAGCAATCATTGAACACCTAATGTGGTCCAATCCACTTACCAGATATTTCACATATATTATGCCATTTAATCTTCACGGCTATATTAAGTGGGCTTTACTTCCACATTTTAAGGAGGCAGGTCTGAGAATTAGGTAAGTAAACTAACTTGCTTTGAGATGTCAAAATGAGTGATGTGACCTACAATCGAAGCACATGTCTGTTTGACTAATGGATCACTTCAATATATTTAAGTTAGTTTATATGCTGACACTCGATTCAGTGTAGGGAGTCTATCTCCTTCTATTCCTTATTTTTTATACTTTTATGGTGAAGTGGTTGTCTCGTTATTTCTGTAAGCACCGTAAAACTTCTTAAGACTTGAAACATTCCCAAGGTTAGGTATATTCTCTTGGCTTCACGGGACAAAAAGATTAGAGAAATAAATGAGTTTCAGAATGAATGGTTATGAAAGGAAATGGAGAAAAACAAGAAGAAGACAATAAGAATAGCGAAAAAGTGTCAAGGCAAAGGGAAAAGTGAAGGCCCCAATGTTTATTTATAGGCAGTTCTTGCAGAAGAGTTCAGAAGCTTGGGGCCAGATACTACTCTGCTTCATCCATCCGATTTCTTTTCTGAGAAGGATCTGCACGTCTGAATGCTTTGAGCCAGGTTACATCCATTGGGCAAACCTCCTTGCCTTGTTTGAAAGGGACAGATGGAGAGGTCTGACTTTTGAGGACAACGAAAGAAGAAAGATCCTATTAAATCCTGCACACCAGTGCAAAGCTCAAGGCTTTATAAAAGTTTTCGTACTCAAGGAACTATACCATACTTCCACAGGGAAACAAAAAAATCCGGCAAAAATCACACAAAAAAGAAAAGCTGTCATTATCAAAAGACACTTTAATTTAAAGTATATTAATAAATGCACCATGAACTCCCAATAAAGGAAAGGTGTCAGGCAGTCACCTGAAGCCTGTTATTCTTTTCATACTTTAGGCTCCTGTGCCACTTTTCACGTGGTTGTGAAATTTTCGTTGTTGATGACAGTTATTGCTCACCTTCCTAAAATTGGTCTTTAAAATGACTTTGTGCTTTAATGCAGACGGAAAAATCCTTCATTCTTGTGATCAGTTCCAAAGCCTCAGAAACAGTGCAATCAATCACACGTAGTGCCTGATGGATGTGTCAGGCGATAAGCGTAGCTATAGCTGTTTCAAGGCCACTGACTTGGAATCTGCAGTCTGACTTGATTCCTTTAAGGCCTCTGGCTTTGGGGTAAACTAAGGGTCAGCGAGTGTCCTCTTCTGCACGGATCATTTGAAACACCGAAAAATCAAGTTAAGAAGATGGAATATTGATTTAGAAAGCACTTTTAAGTTATTAATGATTCCAATAATTCCAATAATGAAAAAATGAAATTTCATTTAATGAAAGCATTTGAATTTTATTCATTTTTTTCAAGTACCTTTATAATGATAAATTTGGTAACTTACATAAAATCAACAAATTCCCCGAAGAACATTGCCCCAACTTTCAGATACTCTAGAAGGATTTTATATATACTTTAATAAAAATGGTATATATTTAAGGCATAAAATATGATATGATGTACATATATATAATGAAATCATGACCACAGTTAAGCTAATTAACATATCATTTCCTTATATAGTTACCATTTCTTTTAGTGATGAGTGCATCTAAAATCTATTCTTTAAGCGTATTTCCTGTATTCAGTACAGTATTATTAGCAATAGTCATCATGCCTGTACATTAGATCTCTAGGCTTATTCATCCTAGGCGACCGTAACTTTGTACTCTTTGGCCAGTATCTTCATATTCCCCACTCCCTCAGCCCCTGTTAACCATTCTTCTGCTTCTATGAGTTTGACTTTTTTTTCTTCTAGATTCTGCATATAAGTGAGAATATACAGTGTTTATCTTTTTCTGTCTGGCTTATTTCACACAGCATAATGTCCTCTGGGTTCATCCGTGTTATCACAAATGGCATGACTTCTTTCTCACGGCTGAATAATATTCTGTGGTGAATAATGTAATATTGTATGCCATATCTCTTCTTTATCCATTCATCTATCGAAGGACAGCTGGGTTGTTTCCATACCTTGGCTACTGTGAAAAATGCTACATTGAACACGGGAGTGCAGATATCTCTTAGAGATACTGATTTCATTATTGTTGAAGAGTTTATTACAAAGCATTTCTAAGAAGGACATTGTATTCAATCTTGGTAAATAGTTTACCTCACTGAATTCTTTGTTGTTTCTATGAACAATGGCAGGAAAAAACCTGTTTACATGGTCATAGGCTTGGATTTAGAGATAAATTAAGCCAAGACTAAAGAACAAACAAAATTCCAAATGAAGTTAACAAAAGAAAAAGCAACAACAAAAAATATTTGTGAAAGCAACATTTTGAGTTTGAAATATCTAAGCAATGGAAATATCAAAACAATTACTTAAATTATCCATTTAATTTTTCATTTTTTAGTTTATGAAGACCTCTAACATTTTAAACCACATTTTCTAATACACACAGTAACTCTATTTCTACTGCTTGATTTTTTTCTGCCTTTAGCTTAGCTTTCACCATTCCATTCAAAAAAATATTCTGAATCTTTTTTTTTTTTTTAAGATTTTATTTTATTTATTTGACAGAGAGAGAAAGAGAGAGAGAGACAGCTAGAGAGGGAACACAAGCAGGGGGAGTGAGAGAGGGAGAAGCAGGCTTCCCGCCGAGCGGGGAGCCCGATGCGGGGCTCGATCCCAGGACCCTGGGATCATGACCTGAGCCGAAGGCAGATGCTTAACGACTGAGCCACCCAGGCGCCCGCATTCAAAAAAAAATTTATTTCATGACTGGTATGCATCAGACATTAAAAATCACATTTTAACTTCTGAGACCAAATATTAGATTCTGTGCTTATAAAATATTGCTATTGAGAGATCAGTCAGAATTTAATATTACAGACATATTTTGACAACAGAAAGAATCCAGTCATTAAGCACTGACAATCCCCATTGTTATTCTAAATCCAGGTGAATCAATAAGAAGTTTTACATCCAACTTAGAGAAAGAGCAATAGCCTTTAAATTAGTCCTCCACATAGAGAAGTAATTAGGTGCCCACTTTTGGAGAGGTCAAACCATCACCAATTGTACATATGCCTGCTTCTGAAGCCATAGTCATTAATGTAGTAATGAGCTGTTGAAATAGTAACGCAGAGCAAATCTGCAATGATGGGAACTAATTGGCTTATGGATATTTTCAGCTATCCTGCTGTTATGGAGACAAATACTCTTTTGCATAGGATGGACATTTTGAATTCTCTTATTGGTGAAACATGATGGTCTGTTCACAAGTCTTGCAGTCGTGGATTTCTGAAATCTTGAATTCTAGGTCTCCTTATGTTTTTCAGCATTTTAAACAAAATGTCCCATGGAACTTTCTTAGCGTTATCCAGAGAGGTATTTTTGCTGAATAAAACAGGGTCTTTTTGTGTTTCATGCTTACAGAAGACCCTGTTCACAGAATGATCTCATGTGTTTTGTTCTCAGCTGTGAAGTCAGCTAACAGAGCCCATCTGGAGAGTTAGCCCTGCTCCACTGCATGGCTGTAGACCAGTCCAACAACCCTGACAAGCCATCTTGTAAATATAGGTCATCTAGTAAGAGTTCAAAGAAAAAAGAACAATAACATTTCTTTTTATTTTTTTTTTAAAGATTTTGTTTATTTGAGAGAGAGAGAATGAGAGACAGAGAGCATGAGAGGGAAGAGGGTCCGAGGGAGAAGCAGACCCCCACTGAGCAGGGAGCCTGATGTGGGACTCGATCCCGGGACTCCAGGATCATGACCTGAGCCGAAGGCAGTCGCTTAACCAACTGAGCCACCCAGGCGCCCGAACAATAACATTTCTGTATCATTCAGGGAGAAGACACCTAAAGCATGCACAGCTCTGATGGTGGCTGAATGCCAAACCCTTTGCATTATCATTGTTATGACATATATTGATAAAAAATTAACAGCAGCTTTGTTTCTGCATTCTGTCTTAAAGTACGTAATCTGGTTACATAGATGTAAATTCTATTGGATGGGTAAGTTTTAACAGTAATTTAGTTCCTTGCAATTGGGCATTTACAAACGAGCCAGCTAGGGGCTACATTTGTATATGCATGGCTTCTAGTCTATTTGACTTTACTGTGTTCCTCCCTTCTGAATCTAGAGCTCCTTGGTGCCTGATATCTCTCTGTTAAAGAATCAGGTCATTGCTCCCTATATTTTATCTCCTATTCCTCCCCCCCACACACACCAATTTCCTAGTTTTGAATCAATTTCTTTCCCTTATCAGTGTGTAGATTGATTTCACAAACATTTACTAAGTGATACTTTATGATACGCCCTGTGCTATAGGTTGAAAATCAGTTATACAGAGCACAATCACAGTGCTTGGGAAGTGCATAGCCTTGTTTTCTAAATGCAAGAATGACATAAACCAGTGGTTATTCTCCAAGAGTTTCTAAATTTGCACATAGGAGGTCATTTATACACATTCTAGTTTAATGGATTAATGCCCTTCTGCACTGCCAAGAAGAATGACTTCTTGTACAAACGTCCTGATCTTCAGCTCAACCCCGATAGCATAGTCTTCCTGGGCTTTGCAGATTTGATGCATTTGGCCACAGTCCAACACCTAGATAGGTCATTATGGCTTGTGTATAACTGGAATATTTAATGCAGCTAAAAATGATTAAATAACAACATTATGTTACATGTCACTATTAAGCCTTAATGTAGCTTCATATTAACACATTTCTTATCATTTTTGCTTTGTATTCTATAGCAATAATCTGCCATGGTTTATTTTGCTTATTAATTATGCTATTTGCTGATTTGATGAATGCTGAAATGGATTGAAGATTAGAATAGGAAGAAAATGAAATAATTAGAGAACCAACCACAAAAGACTTCCTTTTGAATTTCACTAATTAGCAAACCTCTATATGCTTTGCAATCAATTATGTTTCACAATTCAAAGTCATGTTTGTCACAGTATTTTTAACAAGTAGATCTTAGTTAAAAGATGATAAAAGAAGCAAAATTAGAAATAATTTCTATGTAAAATTCATATCTCTTCACTTTTTTCATCTTTAATCAGTTAAATTCTGATTTGTTGAGATGCATACTGTAGTGAAAACATTGTCATTTTAGTTAAATGTTTCTCGTTTCTTTTTTCCATTGTTTTACTATCTGTATTTTTAATTTTTTTTTGTCTAAGTCTCTGATACTGAGGGAGATCTTGTATTATTTAAAAGTAACTTTTATGAATCAATTGGACTCTTCCTTCATGAAGTGACAATGTATATGCAAGGTACAAGTCAAAGAAAAAGAATCGCATTAGTTGGGAAAGATAAAGGGGAATTACAATTAGTATGTATTGTGATACTTGAGCACAAAGTATGTCAGTGCAAAGAGATGCAGATGATGGTATTCTCTTGCCTATTACGCCTAAATACTGATGATAATAGCAATTATTATTAATATTAAATAATACTGATCTTACCTACCTACTTGCCTATCTACCCACCTACCTATCTACCTATCCCCATACAAGAAAAGCCTTGCAAACACTAGCATCAAATTTGTTTTATCTGATAAGATATACTTCCTTTCTTTGTGCTTTGGAGTATATCTTTAGATGGGTTGAATAATAAGACAATAACAAAAACAATAACAGCAGCAATGTTTTTGATTTATTGTTGTGGCACAGAGCTCGCTAATTACAAAATACATTATTTCTTTCCCTAAATTATCAATAATAAGTTTAGATACATTTCTATTTTCAGGCAGAAAATAAGCAATATATCAGTCCAAGAGAGTCTTTAAAGACAGATTTACATAACAATGGGATAAAATTAACTTCTCCACAAAAGAAGAACAAGGTTGATTTGATGTGAAATGAATTAAAAACTCTGCTTCCTGGCTTTCTTCTGGCAGCAGTTTGCCAAAAATCTGAATTGAAAAGTATTGTCATCTGCTTATTTCATAGAAAAGCTTATGATGTAAATATTCTTATATTATGAGGTTTTAGCAAGAAACAAGTATAAGATAATTAATATTGCCCTTACGTTTTACTTCCGGGCCATAAAGTAATCAGCTGTAATCACCTGCTGTAGTCTCCAAAGTCTATAACTACAAATCTGTAACATCTGCAAATCTGTCATCATTGATGAACTGAATTACTGGAATGTGGAGATGATCAAGGCATTCATGATTTTAAGATAGTAGAGATAGAAGTCATAGAGATTCCATTTTGATTTTATTTTCAATAATTTCTGTAGTCCCTTTTATATTTATTTATTTATTAAAATATTTATTTATTTATTTTAGAGAGAGAGAGAGAGATTGGGAGAGAGAATCGGAGGGAGGGGCAGAGGGAGAGGGAGAGAGAGACTCTAAAGCAAACTCCCTGCTGTGCGTGGAGCTCCTTGTGGGGCTCAGTCTCAAGATCCTGAGAGCATAACCTGAGCTGAAATCAAGAGTCTGATGCTCAACCAACTGAGCCACCTGGGCGCCCTCATCAAGGGTAGCCCCTTTTAAACACTTTGGGTCTTAATTGAATTTACATCTTTTATAGAAGAGTGTAGTAATTCATTGGTTTCCCCAAAATATCACTTCAATGACCAGATAAACTCTTACTCATAACTAGCTAAATTTACGGAGTTATTGATAACATTTATACAGGACACAAAGTTCAGCTTTTTCCATGTTGTTTCATGAATGAAGTACATCCTTTTACATTAAGTGAGATATTCAATTCTATAACAGCATCACTGGATATGACATTATCTCGAAAATTATGTATTAATGATGTCTATTGGGGAGATTCCAAACATCAAATAGAAAACAAAAGACATGTGGCAGATATTATTATATAAAACTATATTAACCTATGATTATGAATTTGAATAAGTGTTAAACAATATTTGGATGATGGAACTAGAAAGAATCCAGCCTTTTATATAGGTGCATATTTGGGATCTTTCCTAGAGAGGCAGCTCTACTTTCTGATCTCTGATTTCTTGGTTGAGCTTAGTCATGGGAATACTGGGACTAAATAGTGAAGTCAGAGGGGGAAGCAATTCCTTCACACAGAAATGAATATTGAACATAATGCATCACTAAACACATCTTTCTCAGTAAAATATCAAATTCACTTTCTTCCATTGTTTTTGCTGTGACTCCTATATTTCAGTTCTACTAAAATATACTTTTCTCAGCACTCTGATTAATTCCGTTATGTTTATAAACGCCATTCTTCATATAAAATATTCACAATGTTGGCAAGCAAGATGTTAAATCAGTTTGAGTCTGAGTTTTCTTGGCTTCAATGTTAGCACCCCGACTGCAACTCCATTTTGCTTCCCTTAGAAGGAAAACATTAGTCATATTTGACAGCTCTCATATTGGACCATGATGCCTATCCAGCATACCAAGTGGCATGTTCAGTTAAACCTACTTAGTCCTGCTTTTATCATATCACTCAAAGCCAAGTTATTGAGTGGACTTAAGTAAGCTAGGATTACATAAGATCTCCCTTTACTTTCTAATTTCTGAATAGAGATGACTCATATAAAATATTTAGAAAACAGAACAGAGTTTGCCATATTAATGGACTGCATGTATAACACACAAAACAGGAATAGTTTCAAACCTTTCCAAGGAGATGGAAAGCTGAATAGAATTAGTGGTTCTACAGACCACTAATTCTTCTTTGACTTGGTTTATATAGGAAATCTCCTCTATAGCTTGGGACTTCTGTCTCCTTCGTGAATGACTTATGGAACTCAAGAAGGTAGACTATGATAAGAGGAATGGGGAATAAGAGTCCTCATGAATATTTGCTTTCAGTTTTCACTCTAGGAGTATCAGGGTATTTATAAAAATTGTTATTCATGGCAGGATTTACTTTGATGTAGTAGAAAGAATAGTACACATATGTAAATAAATCCCACAGCTATTGCTAAGACATTTAAGGAAACTTCTTGCAGGCATTTTCAATAGTAATATAGGTAGATCGATACTTAATACGTGTTGAGCAGTCTTCCAAGCAGCTTACAAATATTAAACAGAGTATATGTGATAATTCATTAAGAATGGTCTATATTAGATAGTTCAGACAATATTATAATCAGGATAATAATGGTGATGAGGATGATGATGGTGATGATAATTGTAATAAAATAATTGTTTTTAATAAGAAAAATATATGAAGTGTGCTTGTATTGCTTAACCCTAATTGCTTACACCTCATCTTAATTCAGTGAATTTCAACCCTGGGCCACCCTCTAGATTCATGGGGGAGTTTATCTATCTATCTATCTATCTATCTATCTATCTATCTATCTATCTAATTTTTAAAATAATTTTAGATTTTATGGAAGTTGCAAAGATAGTACAGATAGTTACCATAGTTCCCTGACAGAGATTTCTATAATGTTAATACCTTATATAATCATAGCACAGTTATCAAAATTAAGAATTAAGTTTGGTGCAAAACCATTAACTAAACTACAGTATACAGACTTTATTCAGGTTTTACCAATTATTCCACTAATATGTATTTTTCTGTTTCAAGATCCAATCTAGCCATTAAAGTGTTATGCTTTAGTCTCTTCCAACTGATGGCAGTTTCTCACTTTTACTTCTTTCATAACCTTGACACCTTGTAGAATTTCCTTTAATTTGGGTTTTCTGATGTTATGGTCATGATTAAAGTAGGATAGCTAATTTTGGGGGAGAGTGCCACATAGGTTGAAATGCCCTTCTCATGGTGTCACACCAGCAGGTCATGGTGCCAAGTAGGCTTCTCACAAGGCAGGTTAACCGTGACCCCTGGGTTAAGTAGGGCCCCACTGTCCAGTGACTGTTTTTCACTTTCCATACTCTGTGAGAAGTGAGTTCAGCCTTCATTGCAGGAAGGGCATAAGGGAAATTAAACTCCACCTTCTAGAGGAAGGCACATTAAAGAACTGTGGATAGGTCTTAAAACCATCACCATAATTAATACCTATAATTTTCAGCACTTATTATGTTCCAAGTAATCTACTAAACACTTTGTAATTTATAATTTAATTTTCACAACAGGCATTGTCTTTTTTTTAACCTCTCTAGTTTGTTCAAATTTCTTTTTATCCCTAAAATTTATGAACCATCTCTTTTCCAGCAATTATTTCCACACACCACATATTTTACCCACACCTGACTGCATGCCCCTACCTTTCTCTGCTTCTCTGTCTAGTCCAAAATTAATAAATTCAAACTACTCGGATTCATTATGAATTTTTATCCTAATCATGGAAAACATTAAAAGCCCTACAGTTTATCTTTAATGAAACAAAAAATAACAACAACAACAAAAAATAAACCATCTTCACTCTCCCCTGGCCTTTACAGTCTTACAACAATTAACGTTTCCCCTGCCTTCTGTCCCTTTTCACTTTCTGTAAGTATCCTCTGAATACTCCTTCATACTCAGACTTTTTGTTCCCTTAGCATCTGTCTTACTGTGCGCTGACTTCCATCCCTGCCACGGTTACCAATTTTCTCTGTCTTATATTTCCTATTTCCAAAGTCACAGATCAAGCTTCAGCATTTTACCCAACTTCTAGGAGCATTTTGCAGTTTATCACTCTCCTGAAATGACATTTTCCCCCTTGGGTTACACTATGCTCTCTTTCATACTTCATTTTTTCCACCCATCACACTGCCCACTCTTTTAAAGTTTTCTTTCCTGGCCACTTTTCTTCTTCTAAGCTCTAAATAGTTGAGTTCCTTAGTAAACAGTCTTGACTCCCCTGTCTAACCATTTATGTTTTCATTCAGATCAAAATCACAAAAGTAACATGTCCCAAACCAAATCTGTGAATTTCCTCTCTTAACCTCTACCTCATCTAGGGTTCTGATCTCAATGATGGCATCATCATTCACTCGTTTGCTCAGATTATAAGACTAAATGACATCCTTGACTCTTTTCTTCTCTAGTAACCAATATCCAACACATTACACATTCTATTGGCTCAACCTTGAAAATATCTTCTACATATAGGACTACCTCTCACTTCTTCCACTGCTACTATGCTAGTTGAATCCACAAATATATCCTTAATAGACAAACACTTTTTACTAGTCAATCTCCTAACTGATTTCCCTATTTACACACATATTTTGCAGTAGGCTCTTCCCCATGGGTGGCCAGTGTGATTCTGTAAAAATATAAATAACTTTTTTTATACTGCTATTATCAAAGTTCTCCAAATTTTCTTTCTTTCTTTTTTTTAAAGACTTATTTATTTGAGGGGGGGAAGGGGCAGAGGAAGAGAGAGTCTTAAACAGACTCCATGCTGAGCACAAAGCCAGACATGGGGCTTAATCTCAGGATCCTAAGACCAAGACCTAAGCTGAAACCAAGAGTCAGACACTCATCTGACTGCATCACCCAGGCACCCCTCCAAATTTTCTTTTAATCCAAAATAAAATTCAAATCGTTACCATGATCTATAGGACCTTATGAGACCTCTGGCTGCCTCACCAAGTGTGTGTGTGTGTGTGTGTGTGTGTGTGTGTGTAGATAGATAGATAGATAGATAGATAGATAGATAGATACAGATAGAATTATAACTTCAGAAGGGCTGCCTTCACCACCCTATCTAAAATAGCACATGTCTATTACTCTATATCCCCTTATTCTACTAAATTTTTCTTCATTATATTTTCTTTTTGTTATGGTTATTTATCTTCACAATAATGTAGACTCCATCACAGGAGTGGTTGTGTCTATTTTATTTTAGGCTGTATGCCCAGAGCCTAGGAAGGGGCTGGCACACAATGAATATTCAATGGATATTTGTTACATGATTTATTAAATAAAAAATGATGTACATAATGAAACAAAATCAATATTATTATAAAAATAATAAATTAGTAAATGAAGTTAACTTTATTGTTAGATCCATGATCACCTACTATCCCTGCTTTACTTTCTGGGTTTTCCCTTTCTTTGGTTGTATCTGATTTAGTTCCCATCCTCAGTGTTACTATCCTGCCAGCAGGCACATGAAAATACTTTATAAACTAAAAAAGCCCTCAGAAGCCACAAGTAAATGTCTTTAGTGAGATAAATCTGCATAGCAAAAATCTAAATCTCTATGATTAATTACGTCCCTTAAGTAAGATAATGTAAACAAAGCATCTTATGTAGTGTTTTGGATACTTGATTGTTCCTTTTCATACCACTTTCTGCTTCTTGTCTCACTTTTTCATCTTCTTCTTGAGAATTCTTTTGTAGTAGGATCTAGAAATAACTCTGATGTTTTTTCTTCTTCGGAATATTGTGTAGAATTGGTAGTTATGAATTTATTTATCCTTAAACTCCCACTGCAAGTTTAGCTGATTCATCCATCTACATAAACTTAACTGTAATGTTTTTGACCTCATTCAGAAATGAATTTTCCCGTTTTCCTTTTGCAAATCTTAATTCCTTTTAATAAAACAGTAATAATTATCCAGTGTTCATAATCTCTACTACTATTTGATGGTGTATCTATAATGGTTTCTATTATAGAAACAGGCTTAACGTAATAAATGCTACAGAATGTCTCATATCAAGTTTTACACATTTATTTTACTACTTTAATAAGTCATGCCTACCACCAACGACAGTAGTGCTAAATCAAATACAAAGATTTTTTTAGTGTGCTGTGATATTTTACTTTAACATTTCATAATGAAACATATTCTGTAATTTAAGTATATTTTTCATTACCACCAAAAGCAGATTTTTTATTCTCTTAGCACTATCTCAAGTATTCTGTTTGCAAATGTCATTTTAGATAAAGTTAGCAAACAATTCCTTTTCTATGAGAACAAGTAGACCAAATAAAAAGGGCATATTCATAACTTAACTGCCATAAAAGCACAATAAAATAAATTAGATCAGAAGACAATATATGAAAAAGTGTTTTGATGTAGAAATCTAGAGACAAAGTTTCTTGTTCTAACTTTACTGTTAATTAGCAGTGTGATATTGGGAAGCTCAATGTTCAGATATTTACACAGTTTAGAGATCCGATCTTGAGTCAAAGAATTTGGTTTTGAATCTCAGCTCTGACACTTGTTATTGTAGTTAAGTTACTTTCTTTTTTTTTTTTTAAGATTTTATTTATTTATTTGTTAGAGAGAGAGAGCGTGGGCGAGAGAGAGTGAGCAAGAGCACAAGCAGGGGGAGCTGCAGGCAGAGGGAGAAGCAGGCTCCCTGCTGAGCAAGGAGCCTGATGTGGGACTGGATCCCAGGGTACTGGGATCATGACCTGAGCCGAAGGTAGATGCTTAACTGACTGAGCTACCCAGGCGTCCAGTTAAGTTACTTTCTTGAGACTCTAGTTTTTCATCTGTGAAATGGGCAAAATAATGCCTACCTTCTCAAGATATGTATGAATACAAAATGTGACATCTATGTTAAGGAGTTTTATGATTCATTTATATATGCCATTTTACTTCTCTAAAATTATTAATAAATATGAAATGAAGGTTTTAATCAGAACTTATATTTTCTGGTATTATATTTTGGGAAGCACTATTAAATTAATAAATGGCTTAGTGGTTAAACATGACATTGTAAAACAATACAATGGGTATATTATAGTGTTCATATAAATCTCATGCTGAAAAGTGAAAAGCAAGTAAAATTTAAAAATTTAAATGCATATATGTAATATGCAACTAGCTATTTGTGATTTAATTATAGTAAAATAGTGACTACATTAAATTAGTTTTATTGAATTAATGTCTTGAATGGTTTTATTAAGCAAGTTTATTTTATTAAAACCAATTGGTTTATTAAACCAATTTATTTTATTAAATAATTTAAATAGTAACTTCATTGAAATCATGATTTTAGTATTATATGAATTAAATTAATACATTTAATTGATTTTGTAGTTTTAATATATTTATTTTTTAAAATACTTTGGTTTTATAATGGCATAAGAGTTGAAACCATGAATTTCTAATGCCAGCTTTTATATATGAATATTTTAAATAACAATATAATTTAAAAAATTTCAATTTGGCAATGAACTTTTCCATCAATTTTTCATATTTTAAGAGAGTTCTAGGGTATTATAATTTATTGCCAGTCCTTTATCTATAGACAGTTATGTTTTTAGTTCATCCTTAAGTATCAAGACAAAACTTCTAGCTCTTGAGCAGTATTCCTATTCTCTGCCTACAGAAATTGCTTGAAAAATATCCATGGATTTGTTTATTTATTCTAAAAACCAGCATCTGTCATACATAAAGCAAGATACTGCAAACACAATGGAAAGGACAGAAATTCCTGTCTCAAGTAGTTGCTTTCTAGGTGGTGAAGGAGAAGAGCCTTTTAATTTTACTGCAGGATGAAAGGAATAATGGTGGGGCGCCTGGGTGGCTCAGATGGTTAAGTGTCTGCCTTCAGCTCGGGTCATGATCTCGGGGTGCTGGAATCGAGCCCCGCATTGGGCTCCCTGCTTGGCGGGGAGCCTGCTTCTCCCTCTCCCTCTACTGTTCCCCCTGCTTGTGCTCTCTCACTCTCTCTGTCAGATAAATAAATAAATAAAATCTTTTAACAAAAGAAAGGAATAATGGTATTTTGCTTCTCTGCTTCAAACTGGGTGTAGTATCTAAGGTCTAATAAGATTGTATCTCTAGACCGTCGGTATGCACTTCTACCATCACTTATTTCCATCCCTCTGACCTCAGGCAAGTTAAATCTCCAGGATTCAGATATTGGAAAGAATATTTTGTTTTGTTTTGTGTTGTGTTGTTTATTTGTTTAGTACTTGTTAAAATTACCAGGCAGTACTGACTGGTGTAATGTTTTCCCTCTGATATTAACTCTCTGCATTTACGGATGTATTTCTTCTAAATTATTATGTGCAGAAGGATAAAGGGCAGAGGAAGCAGAGGTTTCCTTCATAAGAAGTGCATTTTCCAGATCATGTTGACCTCCTTGCGTTGCCAACTGAGACCTGCACTGACATTGCCCTGGTGTTCGTGCTGCTTAGTATGAAGATAGAATCAACCAAACCCTCAGATGATCTGCCCCTTGGGTGGTGATGATTTTGGATCTCACAGTGATTCTGAATTTTCCATGGTTACTTAATACGCAAGGCTTGGCAGACATTATAGAGGCCTAGCTATCCTTTTAGGACTTTGAGATACATTTTAGGCAAAACAGTCACATTTTGTGACCAGAAAGAATAGAATATGTATGCTCTGATTTTAATGAAATTGAGAGTCTTACACAGTTGAAACTTGTCCTGACCTCAATTTAACTAATTCACTGGATCAACCTATCCACTGCATTTCTTCTGTGAAGCATATGGAATGATGCTCTTGGCAGGCTGTGTTCTCGCGGCTCGTAGACCACTCTCTAATGTGTTGGTGGCCTCTGCTCTTACCAGTTGAGCTGTGTGTTTATTGAGAGTGAGTCACATGTGTTCCCAAACTGGTTAATGCCTGCTGTTCTTGTTATTGCAATTATATAACTTAATTAAATCTTACATGACCCAAATAAAAAGGAAGAGAATAAATGGTTCTATAGAAAAGACAGCCCTGGGGCGCCTGGGTGGCTCAGTCGTTAAGCGTCTGCCTTCGGCTCAGGTCATGATCCCAGGGTCGTGGGATCGAGCCCCGCATCGGGCTCCCTGCTCCTTGGGAAGCCTGCTCTCCCTCTCCCACTTCCCCTGCTTGTGTTCCCTCTCTTGCTGTGTCTCTCTGTTCTATAAATAAATAAATAAAATCTTTAAAAAAAAAAAAAGAAAAGACTGAGCCCTTTGGAATTCTTGATAAGTCATGGCACTGAATATAAAATTGTTAAACTAGTTTGCTATACAACTGTGAGAGCATAAAAATGTGCACACACACCACTTTAAAGAACGCTGAATTGGAAACTGTAGATGATGAATTATGGGTGATTCATGCTGGAAAGATGAGTCAGAACCCCCATCAGCATTAATATTACCAGGACAAGGCCCCCATATTATATAAAATGCTGCCATTTTATTGAATAAATGCACAGAAAGATGTTTTCAGCTAAAATATTTGAATCCTCTCTATACTTTTCATGATTCTCATCTTTAACTAAATTTTGGTAAGTGATCTATTACCGGTCTACACATTCTGAATGTCACTTTGTAAACAAGAGGGTGGAAACAGGATAAAAAGAAGGGACAGAGAATGCACAACTCATTAAAGCTAATTAAATGAAACAGTTCCTTTTAAAATAATGAAAACAACAGAATTTGGAAAAAAGTTTTCATCAACATTAACTCAACTGACTACCTACTTAAAGTGGAGAGTATATTTGAAGACTGAACTATCCCCACAAATCCCTGCAAAGATAGGTATTTGGAAACCCAGAGCATTCTGGAATTTGAGCCACAGGCATCACACTTTTGATAATACTGTCCTGATACTCTTCTTTTTCACTTGGTTTATCAATGTGTATGTCGTATACACAACACAGTATGTGTATATAAAATATATGCATATACATGTTTGTATTTTATGTATATTTTCTTCATTCTACAGGATCAGAAGTTTTAGTCTGTACTTCTTATTGAACTCAATATTTGAATGTAAAATAAATTTAATCAAAACCCTATAAGATACCCAAAAAAGGATTATTTCAATAAAATTCAAGAATAAGTACAAAAATCTCGCAAAGTAAACTCAATAAAATATCACTTTTTAAAAAAATTATACTTTATGAAAATACTACGCATTAGAGTAATAAAACATACATCATGTCAAGAAAAAGAAGGTCAGTGAGGTTATTAGTAATGAATGAGAAATAATATACAAATTCACAAAATATTAAAATCAATGCACCATGAAAATATTTGTTTTCTAATTAAAATTAGGTCACTTTACTCTCCCACAATCAATTGCCTGGAACATGAGAAAAACATATCTGTAGTTCAGCACACATGTATACAAAAACAAATAATTTTTGTTTTCTTAGTCTGAATCAATGAAACAAAATACTTAAACATACTTCTTAATTTCTACCCATTTGATTCAGTATATATAATCAGATAGTTGTATCTTATATTAATAATAAGTGATCATTTTTCTGGTCTAAGCAATAGTATTTAAGTAGCATTACTTTTGTTAGTGTTATTTCCTTTATTTGTTTTTTAACAAACCACGAGTTTCTAAAAGGCAAAAGATGTAGGAGCTTAATGATTAGATAAATGTGCGTTACTTCTCTTGTAATATTATTTTCTGTATCTTGTCAATGTTATTGAAATTTTAAAAGCTTCCACTTAGTTATATGTTTTGGAATACATTTTCTAAAATATAACATATATGCTTTGAAGTTTAGAGATCAGAAATGTACAGTTGTATAAACTTTTGCAAAGTGAACACACTCATGTAACTAGCCTTCAGGTCAACAAAATCACCATTTCAATGATCCATAATGCCTCCTACCACGCTAAAGTCACTACCCAGTGAAAGGTAGACACTAGGCTTACCTCTAACACTAAAAATTAGGTTTGTCTGTTTTTAAAATATATATAAATAGAATCATGCAGTTTTTAATCATTGTGCCTGGATTTTCTTGCTTATGTTTGAGATGGAGGTCTGTTGTTGTGTTAATGCTAAATCATTAATTCCATTACTGTGTGGGACGCTACTGTCTATTGTCGGGACATTATTTTCTTACTTCCAGCTTTTGTCTATATAAACATTTTAAACATTTTAGTGTGTATTTTTAGTAACAATTTGCATGATATACAAAGATAAATGGAGTGTTAAAACTGGATATCGATTTGCTCAATGAAAAATCATAATGTATTTGTCAGTAAAGTTGACTCACTCGTGTCTTTGTATTATCTACAAAAAGGTAAATAATAAGTTTTTTTGTACGTTAAGCTAAAAATACGTTTTGTATTGGGTTAGGCAACAGTTCTCCAATATTATTGTTCTGATTAATATCACAGTGTTATTAGCATGGGAAGCAATATCTGAAAAAAATCAGAACACATGCCATAACTTATTTACGCTAATTAGGGAAGTCTCAGATTTATCTGAGGCCCCTGACAACTCACTTAAGGTGTTACATCTATTACCAGATACTCCTCACCTTACCTGAAATATTGATTAGAAAAGATATTTTACTTCTTTAGTAAGTGAATTAATGTGACATTTCTGTGGACTTGCACTGTTCCATGGTATTTCTGAATGGTGGTATTAATTAAGCAGCACAAGTTCATCTATAACTGGCCAATCTGAAATTATGCCTTCCTTGCTATATTATGAAGGTCAGAAATACAAGAAGTGAACTGACATTGAATTATTTCAATTTCGTTTTCACTCCAGATGGAATTTAAGAAGTTAAGATTCCTAATAAGTAATGTGCATTCATGGTAGGGAGGTGGGGGTGGAGTGACCATTGTGTGCGTACATAACTAGGCATAGTAAAGAAATGGAGCTGCTGATAATAGTGTCCACAGGCAAAAACACAGTGCAACCAAGCTTATGATGTTAGCTCTTGTATTTTTGGAGCATCTCAATTCATAGAAAGTGGAGCTAATTAGAGGAGCTATGCTAGAAAGTGTTTCTTATTTACAAAATCATTAGGCTTTCCATTATTGAATTAAGGTTTCCTTTTCCTTGTCCCTCTCTTAAACTCATTAACATTTACAGTTTTGTCAAGGTTATAAAAGATTATTATTTGGATTACCTGAAATAGCTAAAAAAAAAAAAAGATGCTTAATTAGTCTTTTTTTTTTTTTTTAAAGTGGACTTGTTCAGGAAATTATCATTTGCTATAATGGAAAATAGTTATCCAGGGTGCACCTCTAGGGAATAGAAAGGGTAATTTCTTTATAGTTGTAATGAAGTTAAATACAAACTAGTGAAAGAAATAATGCTTTCTATAATAATGAACATTTCATCATCAACTTGAAAAATAGCATTTTGTCACAGAAAGGTATCTCTGTTAAGAAATTCAAATTATACACCCCACCCTCACACACATTAAACTCATCACTTATCCTGAAGGCTAATTCCTGTTAACTTTATCCAGTGAGTCACTTACTTATTAATTTAAAAAATAGATTGACTACTTACTACATGAAAGTCACTTTGTTATGCGCTAGGAGTATAAAGAGGAGAAATACATGTTTCTCTTACTCTCAAGACTCCAAAATGTCACTCAAAAAAGATAGTTCATAATCAGATAATTATAGTTCAGTTTCTAATGATGCAGTCCAATAATAGGGTTATGGACAAAGGTTTCAGGATTCAAGAATATGACACATTGGAAAGTGTTTTCTAAAAGCAGTATCCCAAAGCTGAGTGTTAGCTAGAAGGATAGTAGAGAGGTTAAAAGTACAAGTTTTTGTGGGTTTTTTTCTGTTTGCCATTTTGTTTTAATTGAAGTATAGTTGACACACAGTGTTACATTAGTTTCAGGCTTACAACATAGTGATTCAACAACTCTATACATTAAGCTATGCTTGCCACAGGGTTATCCCCATCTGTCGCAGTATAACACAATATAAGGTACAGGTTTTGGTGTTAGACAGAACCTGAGTTCATAACCCGACTCTACCATGTAGTCCCTATAATACCTTCTGCGAGATGCTAAGCCTCAGTTTCCTCTTCTGCAAAGGCTGATAGATCACATGTCTGTAGCAAGGATCAAAATGATAAAGTATATGAAGGAATTAGTTAAAAAAAAATTAGTAGCTACTTAAGATGGGCCAAGCACCCTTGTAAGCTTGTTACATAGTTAATTTATGTAATTCATTCAACACATCTAAAAATAGGAAGTATGATTAGTCCCATATGACAAATCAAGAAATAGAGATACTAAGGAAGATTTTCAGATGGCAAATAAGCATATAAAAAGATACTCCACATGATAGTCATCAGGGAAATGCAAATTAAAACAACAGTGAAATATCACTATGCATCTATTAAAATGGCTAAAATCCGGAACACTGACAACACCAAATACTGGCAAGGATGTGAAGCCACAGGAACTCTCATTTCATTGCTTTTGAGAATAGAAAATGATACAGCACTTTGGAGGACTCTTGCACTTTCTTATAAAACTAAATATACTCTTACCATATATATGATCCAGGAATCATGCTCCTCAGTATTTACCAAAGGGGTTGGTAACTTGTATTCATACAAAAACCTGCAAACAGATATTGATAGCAGCTCTATTCATGATTGCCAAAACTTGGAAGCAACCAAGATGTCCTTCAGTAGGTAAATGGATAAATTGTGATACATCCAGACAATGAAATATTATTCAGTGCTAAAAATAAATAAGGTATCAAGCCATGAAAATACATGAAGGAAACTTAAATGCATGTTACTAAGTGAAAGAAACCAATTTGAGAAAGCTACATACTGAATGTTTCCAAGTATATGACTTCTGCAAAAGGCAAAACAAAAAAACAAAAACTATGGGGATAATAAAAGATGCTTCTCAGTGGTTGGGGTTTGGGAGGGAGATGAAAAGGTAGAGGGTTCTTAATGCAGTGAATATACTTTGTACGATACTATAATGATGGGTACCTGTCATTATATTGGTTGGCCAAACCTATAGAATGTACAACGTGAAAAGTGAACCCTAAGGTAAAATATGGATATTACCCTAAGGTTAGCCTAGGGTAAACATTGGGTGATTAAGATGTGTCATTGTAGGTTTATCAATTATAACAAATATACCTCTGGTGAGGGATATTGACAATGGGGGAGGAGGCCATGCATGTATGCAGGCAAGGGTGTATATGGCAAATCTTAGTACTTCACTCTCAATTTTGGTATAAAACTAAAGCTGCTCTAAAAACATTGTCTTTGAATTAAAAAAAAAGAAAAAGGACATTTCCATCTATGTTTGCTATAAGAGATTGGCATTAAATTTAGGAATACATACTAAGAAAAAAGAGATAAAGGCAACTTATGTAAGGTAGATATGCATTTTGAACAAAAGAGAGTCTGAATCTAGAGCCTGTTTTTTAATTGATTCACTCCATTCATTCCATCTTTAGAACTCAATACATAACTAAGGTATATATTATTGATGGTGATGATGATGATGATTGTGCTGCTGCTGCTGATAAAGATAGATGAGTAGGAATTAGCTAGATCAAGGAAATGGGGTGGGGCAGTGATAGTGAAGTGCTTTCCTAGCAGATAGGAGAATAATACCAGAGGCAGATAGGAGCAGAGGCATTTATATAAAAATGATATGTGTCGAGGGTCCCTGGAGTGTGGCATGGTGGTGAGGGAGAGGTATATCCCACAAGTTCATGTAAACTCTTATGTAAAATGTTAAGGAGTTGAGATTTACTGTGAGCCACAGGTGTTTTAAAGAAAGGAAATTTATATATATATATATATACACACATGGAGAGAGAGAGAGGAGAGAGAGAGATAGAATAGACTTTAAAGATTTAAGTCTAGGAAATGGTAGGTGATAGGTTTGAGAAAGATAGTGGAAGTAAGGATTCCATTTAGCAGACTGTTGAAGGACTCTAAGCAAAAAGAGGAAAAATGAATGAACTAGGACTTAACTAGTGGGGAAATATATGTTAAAAATTTTGGAGAAAAAATCTGCATGTCTTGGTGGAGTAATGGCACTTGAATAGAGATGGACTTTATACACTCATATTTTATTGAAATTCACTATCTGAAATCCACTGTAAGTGGACACTTCCAAATTCTTGGCATGAAGATGATGTTGATGATGATTTACTTATACCAGATTTTTTTCTAGTTTCTTGAATATTGACAATGTATTAACTATCAAAAACACTGAGGAGGATAAAGAAGAGTTCAAGAAATTTTGAAAACATTAGCAAAAATAATCAGGTTTTTGTCCTGCAAAATTTCTTAGATTTTTTAGTATGCCAAAGCACATGAATTTCTATTTTCTAAGCTTCTTTGGTAGTATCTCTGATTGTGGTGGTGTGTATGTAGATTTTAGAGAATTTCGTAGAACATTCTTGAATAAGTGATAAATACTCATTGGAGATATAATTCACTTTTATAATTTATCCTATGTTCCTTTTTTATCTGATTAAGATACTTTTTTCTCAAGTTCCCTTTATTAGTGGTTTCTTCTTATTCTCCATTTCCTATATCAAATGTTACCTTCTCAGAGAAAAGTCTATCTTGATCATCCTATCTGAGGTTGCCTAAGCCACCTTTTTTCCCAGATGTTCTATATAATTTCACCTTATTTAGTCTCTTCCTAATATTTCAGTAGTTTTTCTGCTTATTTGCTTGTTTACTGTCTCTTTCCACTACATAGAATATAAGCTTTCTAAGGGATTGTGTCTTTCTGTCTTATCTTGATATTTCTAACACTTCAAATGGCAAGGATATAAAAGAAATTCATTAAATATTTGTTAAATATATTAAACAGTGAAAATACTTTTAATTATAAAATACAAAATAACTTTCAAACTGCAGAAATATATCTTAAACACTAACCTGCTATGAAATTGAGCTCTCAATCTACAAATTCTTGACTTACTCATTAAATAATCAAGACTCGAGGCAAATGAGAGTTTGTTCAATGTAGTATTTCCCCACATATTCACTTTAATAAATAATGTTCCAGAGTATTGTTAATTAGTGCATCAAAAATGTCACTTTTTTAAAAGATTTATTTATTTGAGAGTGAGAGACAGAGATAGCAACAGAGATAGTGAGAGAGCATGAGCGGGGTGGAGAGGGAGAAGCAGGCTTCCTGCTGAGCAGGGAGCCTGATGTGGGGCTCCATCCCAGGACCCCGGGATCATGACCTGAGCCAAGGCAGATGCTTAACAGACTGAGCCACCCAGTCGCCCCAACATGTCACATTTTAATGATAGACTATTTTAACAGATTCACTTTTTAAAATGATGATTAATAAAGAGACAGACACTTTCTTTTTTTCTGACAAAGCATATTTTTTTATTATGTTATGTTAATCACCATACATTACATCATTAGTTTTTGATGTAGTGTTCCATGATTCATTGTTTGCGTATAACATCCAGTGCTCCATTCAGTACGTGCCCTCTTTAATACCCATCACCAGGCTAACCCATCCCCCCACCCCCCTCCCCTCTAGAACCCTCACTTTGTTTCTCAGAGTCCATAGTCTCTCATGGTTCATCTCCCCCTCCGATTCCCCTCCTTCATTTTTCCCTTCCTGCTATGTTCTTTTTTTTTTTTTTTTTTAACATATAATGTATTATTTGTTTCAGAGGTACAGGTATGTGATTCAAAAGTCTTACACAATTCATAGCGCTCACCATAGCACATACCCTCCCCAATGTCTATCACCCAGCCACCCATCCCTCCCACCCCCCACCACTCCAGCAACCCTCTGTTTGTTTCCTGAGATTAAGAATTCCTCATATCAATGAGGTCATATGATATCTGTCTTTCTCTGATTGACTTATTTCGCTCAGCATAATACCCTCCAGTTCCATCCATGAAGAGACAGACACTTTTTCTAAGAGTGCTGTTTGAACAGCAAAAACTGAATTTAAAATATCTTGTGATGATTGAACTAATCGATGGCAGAATTTATTCTTAACTGAGCCACAGGAACATGTAGTTATGCTGTGATTTTCAGTACCCAAGGGCCCTAAAGATTCCTTGCAATAAGAATACAAATCAACTTGATTTTTATGACATCCAAGGTGCCTATGCTTCTCCTTCAAAGTTTTAAAAGGTGTTTGTGATTTGAAAAAGTTGACAACCAACATATGACAATATAAAATATCTCCGAGTTTCCTGTTTCTCATGCTCTCAGACCCTTGAGCATTGTAGAATTGATGAAACTCCACATCAACTTTTAGAAACATATGCACTAACAGATGAAGCTGCATCTGAGATGTTTCAGGGTGGTATTTCCTAGAGACATCACGCTAGAGTCTCTCTTTTCTCCAGGGTCTATACAGATGATAATTTTAAGAAAAAGAATTAGAAAAATATTATAAGTAAATTAAAATCATGTAAAAGTCTCAGCTCATCTTCTGGCCACAGTTATTTTTTTGAAAATATATGTTATACATATATTCTCTGCTTTTAGTGAAAAGGCAGGTGGTATTGTTGAATAGCTAATTAATACCCAAAGACCTGAATTCTCACTCCTATTTGGGTCAGTTAAGAAAGACATAGAGAACACTCTATGAGTCACTGTTGTCTCAATATGTTCATCTATAATTTCGAAGAATGATGATTCCTTATCCATTATAGTCATCCATGAGTCTAAAGGGGGAATGATGATGACTGATGTTCATCCATTCAAAGTATTTTCTTATGAGTTACTGTAGTCAAGACATTTTGCTTCTCACTGTAATAGATAAGCAGAAGCACTCTAATATTCATCCATATCCTTATTGAGCCTTGTTGTCTGCTGTGTGTTGGGCTTTGTACTAAGTAGTCAAGATGTGAAATAGGGTCTCAGGAAAAAATGATCTCAAAACCTAACAGGAGAGGATATAAGGATAGATTTTCTCCTCTCCCTCTCTCTCTTTCTTTCTTCCTTCTTCCCTCCCTCCCTCATTTCCTTCTTCCTATATCTCATTTATTCTCTCTCTATTTATTTTATTTAATATGACTTCAGAACAGTATATATAAGATTATGGCATTCAGGAGAATAAGAGTTATTTTATGTCTGGGGTAACATTGGAGTGGGAGAAGGCAGGTGTTCAAAGAAGATTCCATGGAGAATGTGGCATTTTATTCAGATTTTAACAGGTAAACACACATCTATTCTTTTAATCTTGGTCTCCTAAAATGTAAACGTACCATAGGCATTCTCAAAAAACTAATTTCCCAATGAAAGAAGCAATGATGGCTCAGTAGTTTGTAAAATTATTTCCCCCATATTTTGCATTAATATGGCATAGTAAAGAGTAGAAAATTCTGAAGAGTTCAAAGTTGAGGGTTATTGCCTGGCACAAATGAGCAGCTTGTTGTAGCCATGTGGAAAAGGGAAAAATACAAATTATTAATTGCTCACTGGTGATTATAATTTACCATGTTTTTATTTCATTTTTTCTCACCTTGAGGGAAGAACATATTCCAGTTATAAGTGGAGAAATAGACAACATCCGTTCCTATATTCTTTCATTTGTTCAGACTTATTCTACATAAAAAGGAAAAATTGATGGCTTCCTTGGTAGCACAGTTCTGAATATGCATAAAAGGAAATTAGAATTCTTCCTACCCAGCAATCAGAACTTATGCAGATTGAAAGGACAACTTGATTGTAGTGAAGAATAAATGGCCTATAATTTGTATATTGTGAAAGTGTGAAATAAATAAATTCGTGGGTTGGCATGATTGTATCTGTGTTAATAAGTTTGTGCCATCCTGAATGTATTTATGCATTCCAGTTTTATGATTATCTCATTTTGTTGTAGTTGCTTACCCAATGGTTTAGTATTCTACACTAAGTGTTTCATTGTGGAACCCAAACATATCAGTCTATGAAGACTAAAACCATCAACTGGTAAGCTCTGGGCAAATGATCTTGCTGCTTTAATTATTAGTTTCCTGATGGAAATTTCATAAAGCATCATTTTATCTATTTTATTTCTATAAATACTACACTTTTGTACAAGGAGCACTTGGAAAGTTAAATTTATTACCTCACTATTCGCCAGTATTTCACTGAAAAGCAAGAGAGAAACATTATCAATGCCATAGGTAAGAGTAAGATGGTTTGATGGAGTGAAAAGAGAGCTACCTGGGTACAAATATTGGCTCTGCCATTTTGGTTGTATAATTCGGCAAGAAATGGGAAATGGCACCAGTGTGGATGGTAATTGTATAAACCTGGCCTTAATCAGGCACCCCAAACCTCTAGTTTCAGATATACATCCAAGACTTTGTTGAACTGCCCCTAGGTGAGAGCTGCTGTCTATGGTTGAGAAGTGCATTGGGGCACCATGTTTAAGAAGGCATCCTCTACGTTATGGATACTATATAATTGTTTATTTATTCCAAAATTTTCTGTTAGATGCCCTCAGGCTTTCTTGTTTAAAGATGACCAGAAATATGTGAGACAGAGAATGGCCCTCTGAAGATGCCCATGCCCTAATTCCTGGAAACCGCAAATATGTTACATTACATGGCAAAGGGACTTTACAGGGACTTTACAGATGTATTCAATAATCCAGACCTTAAGGTAGGGAAATTTCTTGGATTATCCAGGTGGATAATCCAGTCTAGTCACAGGACCCCTTGCAACCAGAGATCTTTCTCTGATTATAGTCAGAGAAATGTATTAAAAGAGATAGGCAAGAGAGATACAATAGCAGAGTAAGTCAGATTTCAAACATGAGAAGGATTCAATGTGTTGTTGCTGGCTCTGAGATGGACCAGTCCATATGCAAGGACCAGGAGACACCCCTAGGGGATAAGCTCTCCCAGCTGATAGCCATCATGAAAATGCGGACCTCAGTCCTACAAGTATAAAAAATTTGATTTGGCAACAACTTGAATGAGCTTGGAAATAGATTCTTTCCAGAGCTTCCAGAGAAGAGCTCTACTGGCCAGCTCCTTGTTATCAGCCCTATTAACCATGGAACAGAGAAACCTGCCTAGGCCCTCTGCACATGGCCTTGTGAACAGCAGAATGTGAAATTATACATTTATGTTTTTAAATTGCTAAGTGTGTGGTAATTTTTACAGCAGTAATGGGAGACTAATACAGTGATTTATGTCAATTTTCCAACACATGGAAATACAGTATCTCGAGTAATTAAGTGCATCTTTTTTCCTAATTTGCACTATGGTGCTGTATGGTCTAGCAGCAGCTCTGCTAAATGTGGAAAACTATCATGACTAGCCAAATCCCAAAATGTATCCCAAGAATCATCCATGCCATGCCTAATGGAATATATCTTTCTCATTTGCACATATCTTGGTTTGCATCCTTTTTCAACTCAAACTTTGATAAATCCAGTGGTGCTCAGCCAAAAACCACTCCTTGTCTTTGCACAAAGAATACAGTCGGCTTGGCCTCATCATTGAGACGTCTGGGCATCCATAAAATTTTCTAAGTATAGGAAAAAACCTATATGACTATTTGAAACCTCCCATGGAATGGCAGAGACATGTTTATAGTAGCAAGGATAATATTTTTTTGGATAATGAGTACAGGCCTCTACACCTATGTGCTCACTCATACCTCCTTAACAGGTGATAACCCTTGTAAGGCTTAAGTTCTAATACAGAGGTGTGTCCATGCTATTGTAAACTCTTCTATCTTTCTTATTCATGAGCAGACATATGATATTATGTCTGAGATCTAGCACTGGAGGATGCAAGGAGCAGAGTGCAGCATGATGGCCAGCTCTGCCCAGTGGACCAGAGGGAAGGAATCCTGATCCCAAGGCAAGAAAATCACCAGGTAGATAGTTAAGGAGTGACTAGTAAGTAAAACATCAGGCTGGAGGTCATGATTCAGAAAAGTCAAGCCAAGACTTTGCCAACCTGGAGGTACCGGGAAGAAGGTAGACAGAGGAAGCAAGGGGTCAGGGAGCAAACAGAGAATGAACACTTTATAGGCTTAATAGAATCAGACTTGGGGGCACCTGGGTGGCTCAGTCGTTAAGTGTCAGCCTTCAGCTCGGGTCATGATCCCGGGGTCCTGGGATCGAGTCCCACATTGGGCTCCCTGCTCCGCGGGAAGCCTGCTTCTCCCTCTCCCACTACCCCTGCTTGTGTTCCCTCTCTCGCTGTCTCTCTCTCTGTGTCAATTAAATAAATAAATAAAATATTAAAAAAAAATAGACTCAGACTTGGGTTGGGACAATTGTTGGTGAATATTAATTTCTGGTTTCCAACACGTTTCTGATGTATGGTTTGGTAATTGCATTGTATTATATTGTATTGTATTGTGTTGTATTGTATTGTCCTGGAGGTGAGCTCTTAAACTGATAGAACAATGTTGGAAGTAGAAGCAAGCTTGATGTGTTGAAGGAGTAGAATGGGGGTGATTTAGTTGCCCGTGCAGGTTGTAGATTGGGGTGGAGATTGGAAGATGAGATGGACTCTAAAGGTCTGAGAACCTTTCCATTCAGTGCAGACTGTCTTTTATTGGTGGTTCTTGCTAAGTGTGATGTAGGATGGGGTGGTGGGGCATTTTCAAATTTTAATCAGTTAGAGGTTTATGTTTTAGAAAGGTCACCACAGTGGTAATGAGAAGTGTTTTTCAAACTTTGTTGTTCCTTAGAATCTTGTTAAAATGAAGATGTTCATTCAGTAGGTCTGCAGTGGATACTAAGAATTTGCATTTCTAGCAAGCCACCAGGAGCTAACTCTGCTGCTGGTCCAGGGAGCACACTTTGAGTAACAAGGATATAGGCACTAGATAGTAAGAGTTTAGACCGTGCTTGCAATTGTCCAAGATACAATGCCTATTATAAACTAAAGCAATGGTGGGGAGGGGTGCAGAGGAGAGAACAGAATCAAGGGCATATGCAGAAGGGGGTATTCACCATATGGTGACCAACCAGACACCTTCAGCCCTTTAATTCAAAGTAAAATACCTGACTACTTATTGGAAGTCTCACATGCCTCCTCAGGTAGAGATGTTTGCAATACATCGGTTTGCTGGCTCACTTTTTCTACAATGAGCTCGTTTCTGCAGTGGTTTCTAAATGAGGATAAAAATCTCACTTAGACACTAATATGTCTTTAATGTATCCCTTTAACACTTGCTAATGTTTTAACTGGGCTCCTCTCAGTTTTGGACTGTCTGCTGGCAGAAGAAGCTATAGTTAGAAATACTTGTCATGTGTGAATATTTGATACTGAGAATTCTGAAAACAAAATCTATAATGCTCACCACATATTCATTAAATGGGTGGGTGTTAAGCAGCTGCTCTGCTTATTGTCTCATGTTTGCAGATGTGACCAATGCAGGCCCAAGAGGATGGAAGGCTGGGGGCTGGTCCCCGGCAGGGTGGGTCAGGGGCTGCAGTCTCCATATGAATAGTCTACATTGTCTCCTGGAGTTTTGTTCTGACACTCCATCCTATGGTGCCCCTCTGGATTTTTCATGGTCATCAATGTCTAAAACAATTGTTCTAAGATATCTATAAATATATGAAGAGAAATCCTCAGGGTTTGGGATCACTAAAGTAACATTTCTGAAAACCTTCTTTCAACAAAATAAATTAAAGGTGATTACCAACCTGTCGATATGGGAACATAACATTCTAGGTGTACAAAAGGCACATTCAATAACATTAATTTAAGAAACATCTACTTTTAGTCGTTAAGTAATTGTGATTTATAAGGTTACCTAACTTTCAGACTAGCTCCAACAGCCATGCCAATCATCATTTTTACTTTAAAGTCATAAGATAAAACATAGATACTTATTTCAGACTCACTGAGTTTTTCTTCCATTTAACAAACTTCCCGAAGTGGCATAATGTCTATCTTCATTTCACACCATTTACATTTGGATTATATAGAATTTGGGTGAGGCATTAAGGTTTGATTCATTACCATTTCCTGCAGGTGCTGTGCATCTTTTTCAGACACATGTTTAAATCTTCTGGTGCATCTCATTTCCAAGTAGTCTTATTATTAGAAGGCAAGTGAGTTAGAAAAGAGACTTGAGGGTGATTTTAAATACACTAAACTCAGAAGTAATTAGAAATTCTACCCCTGCCTCTCTCTCTCTGTCACATACACACACACACACACATATATCTCTCTCCTTATTCCTATCCCTTCCCCTCCCCCTCCCCCTCTCCCTATCCCCATCTCTATCTCTCCTGTTTTTTCTCCCATCTGGCTCTGAAGGAAAGGGCAAGGGGATATGGCTTCCAAACTAGGTACCAAAACTCTAGAGTATAGCGGTCTGATTGGTAAAAATCTCTTGTGACTTCTTCATCTCAGTTTCTCCAGTAGCAAAATGGAGCTGGAAAATGGATGATTTCTTCAATTACACATACACATCCATACACACGCACACATAATACATATTAGGAAATGCTGCTATTGTTTGGAGAACTGACAGGCTTTCTTTAGCTGGAATACCTTGGTGTTCAGAATAAGTTAAACTTAGCATTTAAATTTCAAACTTAAACTTTTTCTTATGCCCTTCAGCCACTTTGCATATTAAGTCCTGGGATATATCAAAAACTGCATGCCACCTCTAAGTAGAATATAAGATGGCTATTAGAGACTCAGGTCTTAGTCCATTTAAGGATTTAATGATGTGTCAGAAACTGAAATTGACTTAAATTTGTGAGAGGGAATATATCAGGTAAAATCTGTGAATAGGTCAGATTCAGAATCAGACAGAGCTATAGTTTTCTCCTTCCTTATCTCTTCTATGCACATTAGTTTTGACTATGCCCCCCATACAGTCCCCCTGCTCTTTCTTTTTATCTGTGCCCTACTTTGCCACAAGGGTGCCTACCAAGGGGCCTCCATGGCTGGTTGGTTTTCCCATTTAAAGTTATTCAATCTCTTCTTATCTCCTGAAGAATACCAGGTGGTTCCTTTGATTGATACATAATGAATTGATTGCTAGTGTCTCCACCAGCTATTGAAAGTGCAATCTTAGGGAAAGGACTTGAATTCTTGATGTCTCAGTTTGTTTTTTGTTTTTTGTTTTTGCCTATAGAACCATGGCCAGACTTGTTCCAATCCACATTTTTCTACCTAATCAGCCAGCAGTTCTTTATATGAAGCTGCTGATGAGTTCGATTTTTTTATTTGCTATACATTCTGCAATACACATTATAGATAGATAGATAGATAGATAGATAGATAGATAGATAGTCTCTTGCACTTGACCGTTTGCCTATGATACTTTATTTTCTATAACTGATTTTTATATACTCTTTAAGTTCTTGAGTATTTCTCCATCCTCTTATATGAGCCTTATTCTGACACTCCTAGTGGAAGGAAAGTCTTGCCTTCCCCATCCAAGTACTAACCAGGCCCAACCCAGCTTAGCTTCTGAGATCAGATGACATCAGGCATGTTCAGGGTTGTATGGTGGTAGACGAAAGTCTTGCCTTCCGAGCACTATCTTGGCATATGCTTGACAGTCATAATATAATGCTTTATTCTGGAATATGGATATTATTTAAAACAATAAAATTACTGTTTTATGTAAATTATACCTACTCAGCAAAAGAAATTGGAATACATAAAAATAATTACTAGAGGGGCACCTGGGTGGCTCAGTTGTTAAGCGTCTGCCTTCGGCTCAGGTCATGATCCCAGGGTCCTGGGATGGAGCCCCACATCAGGCTCCCTGCTCCACGGGAAGCCTGCTTTTCCCTCTCCCACTCCCCCTGCTTGTGTTCCCTCTCTCGCTGTGTCTCTCTCTGTCAAATAAATAAATAAAATCTTTAAAAAAATAATTACTAGAGCCTTTAAAACATCTACAGCCCAATTATTTAGAAATCATAATCAAATTAACATTAAGATAATATTATAGATATGTTTCTATGCATGTGTAATGGAAAAAATAAAATATAGATGAGGATAGATTATAGATACAAGCATATATACATAAATAAGAGCTTACTAAAATTTAACAGTAATTATTAAAATGGAACAGTACAAATTGCTAAAAATTACAATAAATAGTTCTTCACAAAATAAAGATATTAATTCCTCTAAATTCTACCTGATTAAAAAGAAAAGTACAATCCAGAACTTGTTATTTTTAAAATTCATGTTTTGATTTTAGATTTTGTGGACTGCCAGGTATAAAAAAAGAGAAAGATTTGCTCCCACACTTTCTCCTATTTGCCCACTCTCACTTTTCAATTTTGCTTCCCAAGTACTATTTTTACATAGTCAAGGTTTTTAATATTTACCTAGGTTTCTGTAACAAGTACGCTTAGCCATATTTCTGATGGTTATTTAGTAGAAGTTCTGTATTCAAATAGATAATTCATTTTTTGTCTATTTCTACTCACTGATTTAAAAAAATGTTTTTAGTCTCATTCAGCTAGATTTCATTGTTAAGGAACTTTTTCAGGAAGACTCATAGGTATTGCATTCCTTAATGTCTTCTATGCATAAGTGTATTTATCTATTGCCTAAAGAGGAAAATGAAAATGACCAATATTCCTACCACATATTCACATTAAATTTTACATATGTGAACATAGTTAAAAAAACAGAGAGTAAAGAAAGCTGTAATCTAGAATGTTAAAACCTCCTTCCCCACTCTAGTCATTCTCAAAGTTGACATCTGTTCAACACTTTTTCAGCTTTTTATATTTCCTTACATACACAGTGGTGTGTATTAACTATGTTTGTGTTTCTCTCCATTTTTGCCTTCACACAAGAATCATTTTAAGCTCAGAAGGATCACACTTCACAATATCCTTCACCTTTATTTTATAATTTGATAATAGTTCTCTGAAGACTTCCCATATTACCATTAAAAAGTCATTCCGTTAAAGGCTTCATGGTTACTATGTGTTCATAGTATTATTTATTTAATAATCATTTCTTATTGGTGGACATACTCTCATAAAACAGTGTTGACTTTTCAGTTGCTTTAAGATGATTCAAAATGGTACTCAATATTTCAGTTTGTCTCTTAACCTTCTGATAGATACTCTTGTCCACAAGATTGATTATTTCCACAAGGTATGCTACACATAGACCTGCCAAATACACATGTTTGAGAAGGAATCACTGATATTTGTCAAGAGCTTTGCCTCAGGATTACTCCTGTTTGATTCTGGCCAGAACAATAATTCATCATCTGATAATCTTCTTTTGTAAGGGTTACATTTTTCATGATATAGTGAAAATTTATAATGAATGCTTTTCTCAAAAATCTTAACATATGATGGCTTATGAGATTTATGGGAAAGACTCTTTAGGATAAAACTGTTTTAGACTTTTATTTTACACTGAACCCTATTTGATAAGAGAAAAAAAGAGAAATGATAAATATAAGTATGTACCTTAAAGTAGTTACTGAGCTAAATTCTTTATATATTTGTATTTTATATATATATAAAATATATATTTAATATATAAATATTTATTTTTATAAACATAAATATATTTGTCTTATTTGTATTTTTGTCTAAACAATTATTTAAATATAAGAAATGCTGACGTCTGTTTACTTGGATATTTGCCATGAAAAAAAATCAAATGTTACCAGTTTTTAAAAATGAAGCAATGAGCATCCCCTGCAAGTAAAATGTGTTTTATATTTTCTCTTAAATTTGAACAGTAAATTGATTTTTTGAGTTCTTTCATTTTTCCAGTATTTTCTGAAAACAAAAGATGTTACATGTTTCCACAAACTAAAGATCTCCCCCCCCGCCACACACACTCACAGAGCTTGCTGACAGGAACCAGTTTAGAACAGGAAACCACCAATAACCACCAGGCTCATGCTCAATCTCTGGCCCAGGACCCTGGCTTAATTATGATTTGAGAATTTCACAAAAATAAGCTTTATTGTCCCGCAAATCAAGAGAATAGGAAGGAAAACTACATGAAGATGACTTTAAAATTGGAGTTTCTAAGGACAGCGGCATCTCTTCTCTGCCATGCTAGAGAAAACAGCTCTACTGCAATGTAGCTTCCACAAAAGAGTGAAATGAACATATTCTTAGATGAGTGTTACAGATTATCAGTATTGCCCATTTAATCCCCTCCAGTACTATAGAGAGTGGAACGTGTTTCCATTAACATTTGGAGGCACACCTATATCTGTGTGCATTTCTGGTCTGGGGATTTTTAAAAGCAGGAAACATATTGGAGGTTGTGGACCAATAAGATGTCAAGGGGCTCTAGCATGGTGTGTTGTTATAGAAGTTAAGGGAACTCCTACATCCCCCGCCACTTTGCAGCTCTGTCTGCTGAGCCAGATGACAGTGGGGTCCATGGGTCCCAAGGAAGGAATAGAGGGAGTTAGAGAGACATCATTAGATTTTAGGAAAATTAGTAGTGGGAATGGATTGAGTTATCTTTCTAAGTGTGGTATTGGAGAAGTGATAGGTACACAGATCGATAGAACAGGGCACAAAACCTAGAAATAGACCCACACAAATATGTTAGACTGAATTTTGACAAAGGTGTGTAAAAAATTCGTTATTCCCAAATAGTGCAAGAGCAAATGGGCATCCATAGGCAAAAAATACAAACCTCAAACTAATCCTCATATTTTACACACTGATTAACTCAAAATGAATCTAAATTTATTTTTTTATTTTTTAAAAATGTTATTTATTTGAGAGAGAAGAGCTAGAGAGAGAGAGAGAGAGAGGATGAGCAGGGGTGAGGGGCAGAGGGAAAGGGACAAGCAGACACCCTACTGAGAAGGGAGCCCCATGCAGGACTTGATCCCAGGACCCCTGAAATCATGACCCAAGCCAAAGGCAGATGCTTAACCAATTGAGCCACCCAGGTGCCCCTGGGTCATAAATTTAAATGTAAAATATGAAACTACAAAAATTTTAGGAAAAAATCTTCAGAACCTAGGGCTTAATGAAAAGGTCTTAGACTTGAAAATAAAAGTACAACTTATAAATGGAAAAATTGATAAATCAGACCTCATCAAAATTAAAAATTCTGCTCTACCAAAAACCCTGTTAAGAGCAGGAAAGCCAAACTACTGCCTGGGAGAAAATAATTGCTAACCATGTATCTTACAAAGGACTAGTATCTAGTATATGTAAAGTCCTCTCAAAAGTCAATAATTAAAAAAACAAATGATTGGGGCAACTGGATGCCTCAGTCACTTGAGCGGTCAGCTCTTGATTTGGCTCAAGTCATGATCTCAGGTCCTAGAATCAAGCCCTATGACAAGCTCCACGCTCAGCGCAGAGTCGGCTTGGGATTCTCTCTCTCTCTCTCCCCCTCTGTCCCTCCCCCACCCCATTCTCTCTCTCTCTCTCAAATAAATAAATCCTTTAAAAATGATCAAATTAGAAAATGGATAAAAGGCATAAAGAGCATTTCAATAAAGAGGATGTACAGATGGAAAACAAGTACATGATAAGATGTTCAACATCATTAGCTTTTAGGGAAATGTAAATTACAAGGGCAATGAGGTATCGCTACATACCTATTTAAATGGCTAAAATTAAATTAAAAAATAGTGACAACATTAAATCTGGCAAGGGTTCAGAGTAGCTGGATTATTCATATGTTACCAACGGAAAAATAAAATAATGCAGCTGCTCAACACCAGTTTTGCATTTTGTTTTGTTTTTTATAAAACTAAACATGCAATTACCATACAACTCAGCAAATCCACTACTGGGCATTTATCCCAGAGAAATGAAAACACATGTTTACCTGTACACAAATATTCATGACAACTTAATTCTTAATGGCAAATACTAAAGACATCCCAGTATCCTCAATGGTTGACTAGTAAAAAACAAAACAGAACAAAAAGAAAACAAACAACAACCTGCTACATCCATACCATCGCTTACTAAGAAATAAAAAGATACAAATAATCGAATCACACAACAACTTCCATGAATCTGAGGTGAACTATGTTGAGTGATAAAAGCCAATCCCAAGGGCCTAGGTGCTGTCTGATTCCTTATATATGATTCCTTTGTTGTTGTTTTTTTTAATTGAAAAATGATAGAGACTGAGAACAAATTAGTGGTAGTCAGTGAATTAAGATGGGGAGATCAAAGTTGGGAGGAGGTAGGAAGGATATGGTTGTGTTTACAAAATGAGGGTCTTCATGGTGGCAGAGCAGTGATGTTGATCTGGATTTCCCTGATGCTGAGCGATGTTGAGCACTTTTTCATGTGTCTGTTGACCATTTGGATGTCTTCTTTGGAAAAATGTCTGTTCATGTCTTCTTCCCATTTCTTGATTGGATTATTTGTTCTTTGGGTGTTGAGTCTGAATTAGTTCTTTTTTTTTTTTTTAAAGATTTTATCCATTTATTTGAGAGAGAGAGAATGAGAGACAGATAGCAAGAGAGGGAAGAGGGTCAGAGGGAGAAGCAGACCCCCCGCTGAGCAGGGAGCCCGATGTGGGACTTGATCCTGGGACTCCAGGATCATGACCTGAGCTGAAGGCAGTCGCTTAACCAACTGAGCCACCCAGGCGCCCCTGAATTAGTTCTTTATAGATTTTGGATACTAGCCCTTTATCTGATATGTCATTTTCTAATATCTTCTCCCATTCTGTCGGTTTCTTGGCTTTGTCGACTGTTTCAGAGTCCAGAGTACTAACCATTACACCATGGAACCTTTGTCGACTGTTTCCTTTGCCGTGCAAAAGCTTTCTATCTTGATGAAGTCCCAATAGTTCATTTTTGCCCTTGCTTCCCTTGCCTTTAGCGATGTTTCTAGGAAGAAGTTGCTGCAGCTGAGGTCAAAGAGGTTGCTGCCTGTGTTCTCCTCTAGGATTTTGATGGACTCTTGTCTCACATTGAGGTCTTTCAACCATTTGGAGTCTATTTTTGTGTGTGGTGTAAGGAAATGGTCCAGTTTCATTCTTCTGCATGTGGCTGTCCAATTTTCCAACACCATTTGTTGAAGAGACTGTCTTTTTTCCATTGGACATTCTTTCCTGCTTTGTTGAAGATTAGTTGACCATGGCGTCAAGGGTCCATTTCT
>NC_138381.1:11015112-11081074 GCF_054177405.1 Leptonychotes weddellii | reverse complement strand
GCAAAGACACCTCCAGATTGAAAGTGAGGGGGTGGAAAACCATTTACCATGCTAATGGACATCAAAAGAAAGCTGGGGTGGCAATCCTTATATCAGACAAATTAGATTTTAAGCCAAAGTCTATAATAAGAGATGAGGATGGACACTCTATCATACTTAAAGGGTCTATCCAACAAGAAGATCTAACAATTGTAAATATCTATGCCCCTAACATGGGAGCAGCCAAATAAGCCAATTAATAAGAAAATCAAAGAAACACATCGACAAAAATACAATAATAGTAGGGGACTTTAACAGCCCCTCACTGAAATGGACAGATCATCTAAGCAAAAGATCAACAAGGAAATAAAGACTTTAAAAGAACACAAAAATATTAACAGTAAAATTAAAGCATTTCCAGTGTTAAAAGTGTAACAGAAAATTCACATGATCTCAGAACATCATTCTACAGACTACTTATTATTATGAAGGAAAATGTAAAAGGTATTGCTTTACCCGACGTAGAGGTCAGAAAGTTTGAAAGTTGCAACCCAGGAGAAAGGACGAACTACAACACAACTGTGACAATGACTAAAGTACAGTTACATACACTGGGTAACCTCACAAATATGACACCAAGTGAGAAAAAAAAATTGAAAAAAAAATTGTGGTACCATTTATATAAAATCCTAAAGCCTGAAAAGGTAAATATTACTGTTTGGGGATGCATGCATGTGTGGTAAATCTAGTGAAATGAATGAAGGGCAGCTAGATACAAAATACCTTTCTTCTGAGGAGTAGGGTGTTACGGGGAGGGGAGCAGAGGGGTGGGAGAACTTCAGAAACTAGCATAGTTTTATGTATTTAAGTGGCGTGGTGATTACAAGAGGATGTGCATTATTTTCACAATTTGATGTGTATTCTTTGTGTACATTTATTAAATATCCAAATAGTTTAATAAACTAGTATTAAGTAGAATGAAATAAAAGGAAAATAAATAAGACTAAGGATTAATTACTGAAATGAGATTTGTAGGTAACTGAAAAATTTTGAAACCTGGCCAAATTGCCAGTAGGCGAAACTCACCTGGAGGGGAAAAGATAATTATAAAGAGTACATTAAAGGAGGGACAGATTCCCCCCCATATACTTCAATGATGTGCAATGCCTCACTAAACCAATTACACTTGCATTCTAGAATCTCTTGCACAAAGTTTCCCTCATTACACAATCCACAGATGGCCCTCCTCCAGGTTAAGGTCAGAGCCCACTGTTTGGGAGAACGCACTGCTCCCTGGTGATCATCTATCAGAGCAGATCCTGTGTTCTCTCCTAACTCCTATGCTATTCTGTCTTCCATTCAATTCTGAGTTCTCTAACATGAAGCATCCAGTGGAATGCACTCCACATTGTGGAAACTTCATAAATAATTATTAAATAATTAAGTGGACAAATAAATGTATAAATAAATGGTACAGTGAAGCAATTGTAGCTTCTTTTCCGATGATACAGTAAAATATATTTAGTGAAGGGTTTTAAACTCTATTTGAAAAATTATCTAAACTAAGGTCACTCTCTCTCTTTCTTTTTACAACTTTTCTCCAGAAAAAAGAACATTGATTAGGCCTCAAAGATAAGTTGTGGTTTTTTGAGAGATAGCTAATTAATATAGAAGGGTGTATACACATGCACTTTATCTCAATAGTGCTTGCAATAATTTATTAAAGCATTTATGCCAGTGAAGATCTCTTAATTATCTACTGCAGGAGTTTCAAAATAGCCGTCTCTTGCTTAAGGCACAATAATATGTCCTGATCTGCACTCACTTTGAACCAACTGCATTCCTCTAAATATTCAAGTTATAACGCTGTCAGTAGGCATTACAACTGTGTGAAAAGACTAAAGATTTCATTCACTTTTAGGTAAAGCAAGATTATGAAAAGAAAAATGAAGTGGGATTTCCCAACACACTTTTGGCAGACGGGAAGCAACAAGCTTCATTTGCAGCTAATGAGTAGTACGTAGGTGTAAAAGTAAGCAGAGAAAGGGTGCACGCAACCGCTCCGGAGAGAGCACAGATGGAGCAAACAGGTGGCGTGGACACAGCAGGGGCTGATGATGAATGGGATACTAATGGTGGAAAAAGATGACTAGATTCGATAAGAGTCAGATGCATTTCAGCACAGGCTACTAAATTTTAGAGGGCAGAATCAGGAACCCATCTGTGGCATGACAGTTGATGCAGGAAAATGGCCAGCACTTGAAAACAATGCAATGCTTCTGTCCTCTTGAACAAAGAATTGGTGTTAGCCACCCAGGATGGATAAATTATTTCTGAAATTTTATTGTGGGACTGGAATGGAAAATTTAGTTATCGGGTAGGAATTTTAAAAAGGTATTTGTATGCAGCTAAAGAAATGAATAGTTTCAATGGTGCGCAGTTGCATGAAGGGTAGGATAAAGAAAAGACAGAAGTTCAAGGAAGCATGACCATCTTTAACTTCATTGGCAGTAACCCTTGATGTGTCACCAGAATCATGATTCAGTCGCTAACACAATGAAATACATCAATATGAAAATGTTTCAAACTCACAGTGTAACAAAAATTAAGACTTTTCATATGCCATGAAAACCTGTTCCTTAAGATGGAAGTACAGAGAGAAAATTAAATGTAATTTATATATAATATATATAAATATTTCCTTCTACAAATGAATTTAAACAGAACTATTTTAACAGTCTGGGGGCTCCTGGGTGGCTCAGTCGGTTAAGTGTCTGACTCTTGATATTGGCTCAGGTCATGATCTCAGGGTTGTGAGATCAAGCCCTCCGTCGGGCTCTGTACTGGGCATGGACTCCCTCTGCCCCTACCCCCCACCCCTGCTCTCAATCTCTCTCTCTTAAAAAAAAAAAAGGAATTTTAACCAGCAAAGTATTATTTAAGCTCTTCATTAAAAATCAGTTTTAAGAGCTTATCTTATTTCAAATAATTTCATTTTGGTGTATATACTACAGAATACTTATCACTTTTGAAGACCTCTAAAAAGTTTGTTAAAGCTTTCAAAGATAGTAATTAAAACACTGACTCACAACTCTTTTATGAGCTATATGAGAGTTACAGAAAGAATCTTATGTTTTCTCATATATTCTAAGTTCCTATATATTACTAAATACTGTGAATCTGGCCCAGGATGAGCATAGTAGAGTAAAAAACCTGTAGATGTGCTCTGTGTTCCCTTGTGCTACATCCGTAAGATGCCAAGTCAGGACTTTGGTTTATCAACCTGATGTGAAATGTCACCTGCACACAGGTTAGTGCCCCCAACATGTTGGCATTGTATATCAGTAATTAAATATATCAGTATTAACATCGTGTGTGGATATAGAAAAAACTCATTTATTTGGGAAATGGATATGCAGTGCAAGAGTATCATCAGGGATAAAACAAAGCAGAAAAAAAAAGTGTAGTAGGAATTGTAATTCTAGGTTTTTATTTTAGAATTGTGATCTTTGACAGATAGTAAAGATTTTATTATATGCATTTTTTTTCCTGCAGTATTTCTTTGGGAAATTCAAGGATCAAAGATTATGGTCTATGAACACAAATAAGAGTATATGTTTATAATAATTTGAAGAGTCAATCTAAATTTTTTTCACCTCTCTCTTTCATGTGATGAAGCAAAAAGGCTTAATTCATTATTATTAAATCTGGTATACACAAACCTCAAATGATACATTCTTGGTGCTTAGATCAGTTCCTTAGTAGGAATATGTGGAAAACATATAGTTTTAAATGGAATTATTTTCTATGTCTAAAAATTGATACATAAAACAGAAAGATTTTCTTAATATTTTAAATGCCCTTTACCTCATACATGCATTAATTTACATTTGGTCCTCATGAATGTGATTCTAGGGAAATGACTTTGATTATTAAATGAATATACACACATGATTACTGCTCCTTTCTAAAAGCAGTTTGTGATACATTGAGTGAGAGAAATACCAGTGATAATGTTGCAACTGGAAATGGATACCTAAAGCTGAACTCAAGTACTGGTAGTAGGAATGGCGGGAAAGCTGTAAATTCGGATTTTCAAAAGATTTGATGTTTAAAAAGAAATGGAACAAGGGAGCTGTTAGGGGTTGAATTGCATCCCCTGAAAAGACAAGTTCAAGTCCTAACCCCTAGGACCTGTGACCTTATTTTGAAATAGGGTCTTTGCAGATATAATCAAGTTAAAATGAGGTCATGCTGGAGTTAGGTGGTCCTTTAATCCAATAGGACTGGTGTACTTGTAGGAAAAGGAGAAGAGACCCAGAAACAAACAGAGGGAAGACAGTGTGTGACTCCGGAGCCAGCATATGGAGTTATGCAGCTGCCAGCCAACAAATACTGAGCATTACCAATAACCACCAGAAGCTAGGGAAGAGGCATGAAACAGATTCCCCCCAACCCTGACCACTCAAAAAAGAGCCAAACCTGCCAAACTTTGATTTTGGACTTCTGGCCTCCCAAACCAGAGAGAATACATTTCTGCTGTTTTAAGTCATCCAGTTTCTGGTACTTTGCTATGGTAGCCCTAGGAAACGAATACAGGAAGGGTTGAGGAAGCCTCCAAAACTCCAAAACTGAGTTAAAGGGTAAGTAGTAGCAAAATTCAATGGAAGCAATAAGGTTAGCAGAAGGAATGAGGCTAGTTCGAGATATGGCCTATGTTCTGAGTTCATTTTTAGAAGTCTTTATTTTTATTCCAGTGGGATGTAAGAGATGAAAACATTCAGTTGGCCTTTTGTAGGAATATCTCCTTTGGGTTCCAAATGGCACCTGGTAAGTTTTTATGTCCTAGAACTTACTTATATATCTAGGACTATATTCCTTTTTTTCATTGTATGGGGGGCCACTGAGGATGAAGCCTTCTTACTTTTGAATTCTGAGCAAACAGCAATGCTGGGGCTGTGTAAGTGGACAATAAAGGCTTAGAATGATGAGAGAACAAAAGCTGCCCTAGGAGTATGTGCATGTGGAATAATTGGTATGGTCGCATCTGACTCCCTGTGACCTGTGACTATGTTATATCACCTGGAAAAGGGACTGTGAAGGGATTTTGTAGATATCATTAAGATTTCAGACCTTAAAACAGAAAGAGTTCACTATATTGTCAGGTAGGCTCAATCTAATCAATGGCGCCTTAAAAAGCAGAGAAATTTCTCCAGCTGGAAATAGAAGATATGCAGCAAAAGGAGAAGTTAGAGAGATTTGAAACATGAGAAAGACTCGATATGCTATTGTGGGTAGAAGATAGAAGTGCAGGATCATGAGGACCCCAGGTAGACTTTAGTTGAGGAGAAGCTTCCAGATAGCAGCTGGAGAAGGTATCAGCCCTACAACCACAAGGGACTGAATTCTGCCAACATGTTAATCAGCTTCCTGATACAAGCTCAGGCTGACTGACACCTCGAACCTGCTTCTAAGAGACTCAGCCAAGCCTGTCTGTGCTCGTGACCTGTAGACACTGAGATAATACATTTATGTTGTGTGAAGCTGCTAACTTTGCAGTAACCTGTTATACCAGCAAGAGAAAACTACTACATAGGTATTACTTAAATATTCCAGTAGATAAAAACCCCAAAGGATATCAAGATAAGCATGGGAGTTTGAGGAAAACAGGTGGGGTTTCAAAGACATACTTGCTGGTTTCAAATTGCCCTCTGCCACTTAGCTCTCAGATGTTGGACTATTCATTTACTCTAAATCTCAGTTTTTACTTCTGTAATGTGGACATTTTTCTACCTTACAAAGTACTTGAGAAGATAAAAGAATAAATGGGTTAATATAATCAATAAGCTTAAAATAGTGCCTGACATATAGTAAAGTAACACCTTAAATGTAAGGTATTTTCCTTGCTATTATTTTTATTTAGGGACATGGAAAAGAAACACATAGACTAGCATAATAAGCATCTAATATGTGCTTATCAAAGAAACAAAGAAAAATAATATGCTAACGTAACGAACAAACAAATGAGAAAAAAGATCATAAAAACATGGAGAAGTTCAGGATAGCAAAGTCTAACTGAATTTGAAGCAGGAGAGACTTTTGAGAAAGATGATAGTAAAGGACATTAGAAACTCCAAAGGACTTTAGTCCCTAAATTCACTGAGGGAGAATTTTCATCTGGTCCATTTACGTATCATTTGCAGTAACTTTCATGATTCTTTACTTGTCATAGGTAGTCAATAAATAGTTCATAAATGACAGAAGAAAAATGAAAAAGGTTTGGATTTGGGGGCCAAAAGATCCATGTGCTGACAGGTTCTGTGTACTGATATACACAGGTCACTTCGTGATGAATCTTGGCAAAGAAGGATGCTCAGAGACTCAAGGAGCAAGTATTTTGGATATGGAGCCTTAGGAACGCAGATAGGGTCACCTGAGCTGAATGCCACAGGGATCAGCAAGAAAGGAACAAGATGATTACAGATTCTGAACTATGGTCAATTTTAGGTTGATATGAATTTATTAACACCGAGCATATGGCTTTGGGTCTTCTTCCAAAGTACTCCACTGTCCAGGAATTGAAGCAGAAAGTGTGGAGAGTAAAAGGCATGAGATCACTGAGATGCAAAGTTAGGGCTTAATGGCTTAGTGATTGGAGATTGAAAAGAGAAAGAGGGGGAGAGAGAGAGAGAGAAGAGAGTGAGGAAGCAAAAGATCAAGAGAGGCTGAAAAAGTAAGAGTTTGAAATAGACCAACCAGAGTTCAAGATGATTGCAAAGAATAGATTAAGACAGTTTAAGGGGGTGGAAGATCAGGAAGACATGTAGCAGGAGAACACTTCCTTAATTTTAAATCTTCTATATGGCAACGTTTTTAATGATGGCAAGGTCCAAGACATAGATGACATAGATGGACTACATATGAAAAACATTTGTATCTGTTAATGACAAATATTTTCTTATGGAGCAGTGATTAAGTCATATGTGCTAATCATAATGGGAGTTAAGTGTTTAATCCATGAGCTTAGTACTTAAATCGTAGGTGTGGTGTTACATCCTCAAGACTATCTGCTGGAAGGAAGAGTTGTTGTTGAATCTGGAAATAAAACTAGAGATCAAAATTCAGCCATTCAGAAGTTATTTCCTGATGAATCCCCAGTGTGACAGCCATAGTGCTAGACAAGGGAGAGGTGAAAAAAGCATGTTTCCTGATCTTAAAGCATTCTTCAATGGAGAGGAAAAATTATACTGCCCCCCCCTTTTCTCAACTATAAAGAGCAGAAAGTTGTGATTTCAATTTGTAATCGAGAGGCACACACTGGAGAGTGCTGTCATCTGAAGGGAACTGGTCTACCTCTATACCACTCTGCTCACGCCCCATCTTGTCTGAAGGGAATCAAATTTCAGTTGATATGAGACTATCAATAATGCTAATGATATATATCCACTTTGGAAGAACTTTTAGTAGAATTACTAAATTTAATTTAACATGCAAACATCCCATAATCCTTTCTATTCCAGCTAAAATGGGTGCCTATATTCCGCCCCCAAAAAAGCAATAATATTCATTGCAGCTTTTAGCTCTTCATAACAGCACCAAATTGGAAAGAACCAAAGTGTTCCACCTACTTTCACATATACATTTTTTTTCTGTATGGATTTTGCCTCATTCTGCATTCTCCTATTCTCTAAATTAAAATACCTATTAAAATTCTTAAACAAATAAAAAATTGACATTTTATTCTAAGTGATTTCAGTCAATGGCTTTTATAGTTAATAATACAATATGAAATGTCATTTATAAATAAAATATGCAAGTCTTCGAGAAGTGTTTTGAATCTCTCTCATTCATTGCTTTCGCACTTCGGGAATAAGTTAAACTCAGTGTAAAGAGTAACTGAACATGCGCTCAGGGAAGTAAGGTCACGCAAGGGACAATGAAACGGGCACCAGGTAGTCAGGGAGGAAGACTGTCTTGGGAGGAAGTAGAGGCAAAGTCTGTAGGATAGTGAAGGTGCCCAGGAACTCTCCCGTCACTCAGAAAGGACTTGTATAAAGCTGGATATATAACAGAAAGTGGATAAGAAATTGGGGTCTCCGTTGACTCATCTATCTGTATTCTTGAGCACTAAGCAGCTCCATTAGTGGAAAATCGCCCTTGGATATGACAACACATGGCAGTTTCCATAGATGGATTATATAAAAATGTCAAGTTGAGCAGATATGACTATTTTTGAAATCTGCTTTCTCTTAGAAAATTATGCATTATTTCTTCTCAATTTGTTCTTTCTCCAATATAATCATTTTCCTTCATATTACTCTAGCATAGGTCCAAATTGTCCATTGTCACTTTTCACTTGTAAGTCTGAATTCTAGGCATAATTATTTTCTCCCCATTTTGCATGATTTATGGGTCTCATTAAATATGTTTTTATATAATGTATGTAATACATTATATATATGTGTGTGTATATATATATATATATTCTCCTATGTCAACAATAAGTCAGTACATTTTTTCTCTAATTAAGCCTTTTTCTTTCCTTCAGGAGAGAACTAAAGTGTATGCTCAGTTATACACAGAATGCTATGTCCAATTGAGTGTTAATGTGTTTAATCTGAAGGTCCAGGATCCAATCCCTTGGGCAAGTAATAGCAGATCTTGCCCACTAGACGTAAGCACTATGAGGGCAGATTTTCTTCTTTTGTTTACTGTTGCATCCCCAGCACCTAGGAAAGTTCCCAATACACAGATGGTTCTCAATAATCTTTTCTTTTAACAAATTTATGGATCAGAGACTTATAATAATGCATAAAAATGCCATGGGGTGAAGCAGATTTAAGGATCCTATGAAAAGGATGGGGGTATCTGAGAAGTGGACTCACCCTCCCACATGGGTGGGGATTCCATGGTGGGCTCGACCACTCTGCCTGTCAGGGAACGGGGCAGAGATGCTGTGAGGGGTGGACCCTTTCTGTCCACAGATCACCTATCATTTTCATCAAAGGGTAGAAAACAGGAGGAGTATTCTCAGACCTCTCAGAGGACATGGAGCAGCCAGAATTTCCAGGGTGGCACAAGAAGTCAAGAGAGTCATTCCTACTCTCCTCCGCTGGCAGTATGGAGTGAAAGCTACATTTGTGTGACCTTTTTTTTGTTTTTTAAGATTTTATGTATTTGACAGAGAGAGACACAGCGAGAGAGGGAACACAAGCAGGGGGAGTGGGAGAGGGAGAAGCAGACTTCCCACTGAGCAGGGAGCCCGATGCAGGGCTCAATCCCAGGACCCTGGGACCATGACCTGAGCTGGAGGCAGATGCTTAAAGACTGAGCCACCCAGGCACCCCTACCTTTGTGTGCCCTTGCCTGGCTCAAAGCCTCTTCCCTTTCCCATCAACTGGAAAGCAAAATGATCTGAATTCTGGCATTTTCCTCCAGCTGCCTTGCATTCCCTTTGCTACTACCATCACCTTCCCCCAAAAACTATGAGCCCTGTTTCTTCCTTAGTTTTTACATTTTTAATTCCCACAGCTATTTAGTCTTGACAGAAGTCAATTCTAACACAAGGATCTAGAACCCAGTAACAACACAGACGTAAGTTCTCAGTCTCCTTGTGTGGAAATATTTCTCCAAGAATTTCACATTTTCTCCTAAGCACTGGTGAATAACGAAGAGGAAGGAAAATTCAAAGGGATCAATGGTCAAGAACAGGCTGAGAGGAATCATGTGATGGAGGAAGGAAACGGAAGGGATGGAGCCAGATCATTCCATACTATCTGATTGACTATGGTAAAACCCTGGTATCCCAATATCTCAGTTACTTAGGACATTGCAGCTTATTTCTCTTGTCTGTCACAGTGCAATATAGAAGGGTAGGAGGATTCTACCCCATACTCTTATTTAGGCTCCTTCCATTCTGGATTCTCCAAAGCCTGTGGGCTCAGAATCCTCCCATTTCCTTTGAATCCAGCCAGAAGGTAAGGGAAGGGGAAGAGCTATGGGGGATTTTTCAGGTTTTATGTTCCACGTATGTAAGTATCACTCGTATTCCACCCACATCCCATTGACCAGAACACAGTCACTTCATCTTAGCTGCAAGGCAGTGTGGGAAAGATCTCATATGGACCTAGAAAAAAGAGAATATGGGGTTGGTAAGCCTAACATTTATCCTGCAAGTATCTGCCCTTCTAGTAGTTGGATAGTGATTTCATTCTTTATCACACAGAACATGCTCACTCATTACTAAGGGACACTTGCCAAAGTTGAATGTAGATAGTCACTTAATGTAGCTTTAAGTCCAGGGTTTCCAGGTATTACAGGCTCCTTCCCATAATATCCAGCCATAGCTGGTGCTCTCGTGTTTGAATCATGACACAAACACTGTCTATATGGTGCCACCGAATTTCCATTTGGAATAAAAGAAGAATGAAAAGATGAGAAAGGGGAAGAAACAAAAAAACAGCAAAAACAGTCACAGATCCACAGCTATCTCAAATCCTCTGGACAGACATTGCAACAATGTCCTGACTTGGAGCTGGAAAATTTCTTTGGTACTGCTCTGGTTCTGCTTTACTTTCCAGGTTCCTGTCCTCCTTGTTCATTCTCCTCCATAGCTGAGTGGAATATTTCTTTAGTTAAACTGGAAGTCTTACATTTCCCTATGAATTTTGGATCAGTTTGTAAATTTCTGCAAAACAGCAAGCTTGGATTTTTATAGGGATTAAATCGAATCTGTAGAGCAGAGTAGGAAGTATTACCATTTTAGGAATAGTAAGTATTCCAACCACTAATACAGAATGTTTATGTATTTGTTGAGTTTTTTAAAATTTATTTTAGAAATGTTTTATATTTTTCAAGCGTAAAGTCTTGCATTTCTTTTGTGAGATTTATTACTAAGTATTTTTTGAAGCTATTGTAAATATACTTGTCTCCCTAATTTCATTTTTGAATTGTTTGTTATTAGTATATAGAAATACAATCAATATAGTTTTGCTTTTTTCCAATCTGGATATTCTTTTTCTTGTTTATTTTCCCCAACTGGAACCTCTAAATACAATGTACAACATAAATAGAAGTAGTTAGAGTAGATATCTTTGTCTGATATCTCCCCTGATTTTAGGGGGGAAAGTTTTCATTCTTTCGCCATTAAGTTTGATGTGTTCGAAGGATTGTGGGTTTTTCATAGGTTGAGAAAGTGCCCTTCTGTGCTTAGCTTGTTGAGTGGTTTTATCATGAAAAGTTTAGATTTTGTCAAATGTTTTTTATGTATACAGTGAGATGTTCATGTGGTTTGTTTTTTATTATATGGGTTGAATGTATTATATTGATTTGATTTTTGTACATGGAATCAGCCTTGCATTCCTGGAATATATACTATTTGGTCATGGAATGTAATTTTTTTTATATGTTGCAGGATTCTGTCTGTTGGTATTTTGAGGATTTTTGTGTATATATTCGTAAGGGATTTTGGTCTGTAGTTTTCTTTTCTTCTGATGTGTTTGTCTAATCTTGGTATTGGGTAATATTAGCCTCATAGAATGAGTTAGAAAATAGTATCTCTTCTACTGTTTGGAAGAGTTTATGAGATTTATATTGTATCTTATTTAAATGTTTGGTAGAATTTACCAGTGAAACTATTTGGTTCTGGATTTTTCTTTGTGCAAAGTTCCCCTCCCTTCAATTCATTAATTTCTAATTAGTAGACTTTCCTCCCCCCCCAGTTTTATTGAGATATAATTGACATTTAACATTGTATGAGTTTAAGGTGTACAACATAATGATTCGGTATATGTAGATATTGTAAAATGATCACCACGTTGTTTAGTTAATATCTGTCACCTCACATAGTTTCAAATTTTGTTCCTTATGATGAGAACTTTTAAGATCTACTCTCTTAACAACTTTCATATCTACAATATTGTATTTAAAATACTACATTTTAGATTAGTAGACTTTATAGAGCAGTTTTAGGTTTGCAAGTTGGAGGTGTTTTGATTATTAATTCAGTCTCTTTATTTGTTATAGGTATATTCAGATTTTCTATTTATTTGATATTGGTTTCAGTACTTCGTGTCTTCCTAGAAATTTGTCAGTTTCATTGGGTTATATAAATTGTTGACATACAGTTTCATACAATTTTACCTTATAATCTTTTCTTTTTCTGTAAGGTTTGAAGCAATAACCCTTCTTCTATTTCTCAAGTTATTTTAGTAACTTGAGTCATTTTGTTTCATTAGTCTAGCTTAATTTCTGTTAATTTTTTATCTTTTCAAAAAACCAATTATTGTTTTCATTAATTTTAATTTTCTGTTACATTTTTCTGCTCTAACTTTTTTTTCTTTTTTTAGAGAGAGAGCATGTGCATGCATGAGCGGGGGAGGGTCAAAGGGATAAGAAGAGGGAGAATCTTAAGCAGGCTCCATGCCCAATGGGGAGCCCAACTTGGGGCTCTGTCTCACAACCCTGAAATCATTATCTGAGCCCAAATCAAGAGTTGGCTGCCTAACCAACTGAGCCACCAAGGCACCTCCTGATCTAATTTTTATTGTTTCCTTGATTCTCCTTACTTTGGGTTTAATTTGCTCTTTAATTTCTAGACTCCCAAGATATAAAGTTAGATTACTAATTCAAGATTTATCTTCATTTCCCTCTAAGTACTGCTTTAGTTACATTTCAGGAGTTTTTGGCATCTTGTGTTTTTGTTTGTCTGTGTTCATTCTTCTAACTTTTTTGTGATTTCTTCTTTGGCCCATTAACTATCTAGCAGTGTGTTGTTTAGTTTGAACATATTTGCGAATTTCTCAAATTTCCTTCTGTAATTGATTTCTAATTTCACTTTATTATGATCAAAGAACATACTTTGATTTCAATCTCTTTATGTTTATTGAGGCTTGTCTTATGTGTTAATATATGGTCTACCATGGAGATTGGTTTTTGTGCACTTGAGAGAAATGTGTATTCTACTGTTCATTGGAGTCTTACGTTTGTGTCTGTTAAGTCTCATTGGTCAATAGTGTTGTTCAAGTCTTCTATTCTCTTGTTGATTTTCTGTCTAGTTGTTCTATCCCTTATCAGAAGTGAGGTATTGAAGTCTGTACCCTTTGTTTATGAATTGTTTATTTCTCCCTTTAATCCTGTCAATGTCTGTTTCATGGTTTGTGTGATGTTTTTAGATTCATATATGTTTATAATTACTATACCTTCTTGATGTTTTGACTCTTTTAAAATAAAGTGTCCTTCTTGGTCTTTGGTAACAAATTTTTGTCTTAAATATTTTTTCATCTGATGTTAGGGTAGTCAATACAACTCTCTTTTGTTTCTGTTTGCATGGTATTTTCTTTTCCACTCTTGCGCTTTCCACTTGTTTGTGTGTTTGAATCCAATACATATCTCTTGCTGTTAGTACAAAGTTGGGTCATATTATTTTATCCATTTTTTTCAATATTTGCCTTTTTATTGGAGTATTTATCCAATTCCCATAAATGTAATTACTGGTTAGTTAGAACTATATCTGTGATTTTGCCTTTTCTATATGCCATTTCAGTCCTTACTCTAATGTGCATCAGAGCACAATGTCAAGGAACCCCATGCTTGTGAGGGGAGGGGAGGACTCAGAACAACTCTAGCTTTTCTGATGATGCCATGGCTGTTTTAAGCCCTGCCTCTGTACCTCAGATTTGCTATGTGTTGTCTAAATCAAATGAGACATTGTTATTTGACATTTTGTCTTATCAAAATGTACTCTTTGGCATTTTCAAGACACTGAAAAGCAGGATTAGTAATTAGAATCTATCAAAATTTGGATACTGCACAATTAACGATGTTTTATGTAGAGATTTGGTATATATTTGAGCCTACCATGGAATCTAATACATAATAAAAACACACTAAATGTTTTTCCAATGAGTGGATGAACTTCTTTGTGCACATGTGATGTTTTTCATTGAACAACAAAAGCAATAACAAATACTTGTTGAAGGTGCCAGGCAATTCTACAATACAGTAAGGTGCTGAATAAAAGGGACAGAGTTCCCATTAGTACGTCCTTGTATGTCTGGGGTTTTTCCTCTCAACAAGAGCTTGTTCAAGGCTGTGAGCAGCTGTGTCCATGCAGAGAGTCCCCTCACTGCAAAGAGACCCTCATAGCATCACTTACACTGCTTTTGAAATATCCTAGCTGTAAATCCTATTCATCTCTATGTGTGATTAATCACCCTTCATCCAGGACAAAGGACAAACTATAAGATAATATGAAGAAAACTTCCCTGACTACTTGTTCACAAAAACAGAATATTTAATTAAAATTTTGATCTTCCCAAGTTGTATGATTTGGGAAGAAATCAAATAAGTTAACCTAACTTCAAGGTCAGAATGTTTATAATTTTTTTTTTTGAGTTATAGAATCATAGTGAAAGAGAACTCACTGAATCATAGAAGCAGAAGTAGAAGCATTAACACTCCCTGTTATTTTTCCTTCCCATGTTTAAATAACTATAATAATCTTACAGCCCCCCATGTATTTCTGATTTATTCAGTATAGTACTTGGGAAGCTATTAGAATTTTCAATATCTTTGGTTTACAATCATACTTTTAAGCAATTTAAGCTTGTACACATTTTGTATTTTTAAAGACCTTTGTATCCAAAATACTTTGTTGTTATCTGTGGGCAACGTCATTTTGAAGCCTAAGGCTTCCTCTAATGCGTTAATCTGTTGTCTCTTGACTCAAATCCAAACCCGCTGCTCTACTCTGCATGTCCCTTCAACTTGATGTAATGCTGTTTATCATTATTCTTTGATGCTAAGGCTCTAGCTTTGTATTCTCTTCATGTACCTGGGCATATGTTTCTTTTCTTTAACACAGAGACAATATCTTTGTGGCTCTATCAGAAAGAGCCTTTGTTTCAAGGAAAGATTGTTTCCCTGATGTTTAGATTAGGGCAAAGAAAGTGAGCACACAGTGTTTATAGTCTACCACCATTGCTGAGAACATTACATATTATACCCCTGGAATAAAATGTTTGATAACTTCCATTTGCAAGCAAAAATGAAAACAAAAACAAAACAAAACAAAAATACAACCTTAATGTTATTATAGTTAATTACTATTTGTATCTTATTTAACTTTTCAAAACTATATGATAAATTCTTAAATTTATTATGTCCACTAAGACATTTATTTAGCTCTTGTGTTTCTACATCTTGTCTTTAAAATATTATTATACTAATGCCCATTAATCCCGTATTAGTTGATAAATAATATTTTAATATGATTTAAACAGTGAAATACAAGCTGGAAAGCATGTTGATCCTTCTATAATATTCTTACACCTACATTTTCTAGCAACAAGGAAGTTCTTAAGCTTCTTGGAGATAAAAAGGTTCTCCATTTGAAAAATAGCATTTGAAGAATAAAACATTTTATTGAAATTATCTATGTAGAACAATTTGCTGTGTATGCTAATAAATCACACACAGTTTGCCTTGGACAACCTCATTATACTCTAAATCAGTGTCTGGGAATGTCTTTCCAATAGAAGCTCTAAATGCAAATACTGCTACTTTACTTAAATCATGTTCTGAGCTTCCTTATCTCTTAAACTCTACCAGAAAGTTGTTTTTCATAATTATTTACATGACATAAACTTTATTAGGCTTTGAAGCTTCATAGTTGGTTCTGTGACCTTGAGAAGATATAGCAACAATGGTCCATAAAGTATTTTCCACCTCTAACTTCTTTGATTTCATGTATTTCATTACAAATGTTCATTTTTCTTCTCCTGTGTCAAGTTTCATCTCCATACAATTTTAGCATACGGTATCTGGATCAGTAAAAAGTAGGGATACCATGATGGAATTTAAAACAAATGTATTATGAATATTTCAAAATGGATATGACTTAGGTAGTTTTGTTCAAATCAGAGTGCCCCTAAAATATATTTCTTAAAAAATTATTAGGAATTTGAACTTTATTAAGAATGGTATTCAATTGCTAATATATTTTTTAAGCCCCCTGATAATGGCTGGCTAGGGGAATTTAGGCAGTGCTTAAATGTGCCAAAACAAGAATAGGAAAATAACTAGTCAATTTGGTTCATGTTAGGGTGTTATTGTGCATAATTCATCCTTTGACTTAAATATCTTACTTCCATAGTGCTCATCAGAGAAATTAGATTGGATTTTCTATTTGTTAGTTGACTATGAGTTGTCAACTATACACTTTCTTATATTTCTCTATTATGAGCTGTATTTTAGTTAAAGAATTATGACTGTTCACCTAGCTGCTATGCCTTGTCTTTTCCATCTGATTATTCCATCTAATGACACCAATATGCCTTTTGAAGCTTATTCACTAGTGATCAAAATCCTCTACAGTGATCTCTTTCTGAGTAACCATTGAAATAGAATGCCCAGCAGGAGCCGTGGCTTATTTTTGCTTTAAGATATGTGACTCCTGAACTTTAAGCCAGTCCTAACTCCCCAAAGATACAGTTGACCATCTCCTTCATTGTATTCTATTTTAATTTGTATTTCCCTGGAAACACATCCTGAGACAAGGAATTGACTCACACAATTATGAACACTGAAAAGCCCCATGATCTGCCATTTGAAAGCTGGGAACCCAAGAAATTCAGTATAATTCAGCCTGAGTCCAAAGGCCTGAGGGCCAGGGGAGCCAATAGTGTGAATTCCAGTCCAAGGGAAAGAGAAGATGAGATGAGATGAGATGAGATGAGATGAGATGAGATGTCCTAGATATCCACATTTTTTTTCTATTCAGGCCCTCAACAGATTAGATGATGCCCACCCACATGGCTGAGGACAATCTACTTTACTGAATCCACCAATTCAAAAACTAGTCTCATCCAGGAACACTTGCACTTACACCCCCAGAAATAATGCTTCATCTGGACATCCCATGGCCAGTCGAGTTGACACATAAAATTAACTATTACAGGCCCACTCTTTGTCAACATGACATCCATATGTCTCTCTTTAAACCATACTGAATCTTCAAATAAAAGCAATAACAAAGCCATAATTCCACCTATCATGATACATCTATCCTGTGTACAACCAAAAATGCACAATCCTTTCCCCAGAAGAAGAGGTAAAGTTCTTGAGTGATGTTTATTCTTCTCCTTGATACCCTATTATTTAAATGCCCTGATGTAAAAGAATGTAACTGAGCCATTTTCTTAAGCCATACACACAAATAAATTAAAAATGGATTAGAGACCTAAATGTGAGACCTGAAACCATAAAAATCGTAGAGAACAGTCAGTGATCTCTTTAACACTGGTCATAGCAACTTCTTTCTAGATATGTCTCCTGAGGCAAGGGAAACAAAAGCAAAAATAAACTATTGGGACATCATCAAACTAAAAAGCTTCTGTACAGTGAGGATGATATTAGCTGTGGGGTTTTCATATGTGAAAAGATGCTCAACATCAGTGATCATTGGGGAAATGCAAATCAAAACTACAATGAGATATTTCCTCACACCTGTCAGAATGGCTAAATTCAACAACACAAGAAACAAAAGGTGTTGGCAAGAATTTGGAGAAAGGGGAACATTTTTTTCCCTGTTGGTGAGGATGCAAACTGGTGCAACCACTCTGGAAAACAGTATGGAGTTTCCTCAAAAAATTAAAAATAGAACTACCCTATGATCCAACAATTGCACTACTCTATGTATTTACCCAAAGGATACAAAAATACTAATGCAAAGGGATACATGCACCCTGTTGTTTATAGCTGCATTTATCTACAATAGCCAAATTATGGAAACAGCCCTAGTGTCCATCGACTGATGAATGCATAAAGAAGATGTAGCACGTGCACATGTGTTTGTGTGTGTGTAATGGGAATATTGCTCAGCCGTAAAAAAGAATGAAATCTTGCTATTTGCAATGACATGGATGGAACTAGAGAGTATCATGCTAAGTGAAAAAAGTCAAAGGAAGACAAATACCATATGGTTTCACTCATATGTGGAATTTAAGATACAAAACAAATGAGCAAAGGGGGAAAAAAAAAAACCACAGGCAAACCAAGAAACGGATTCATAATATAGAGAACTGATGGTCACCACAGGGGAGGTGAGTGGGGAAATGGATTAAATAGGTGATGGGGATTAAGGAGGGCACTTGCAGTGACACTTGTCGTGATGAGCACCGGGTGTTGTAGGGAAGTGTTGAATCACCATATTGTACATCTGAAACTAATATTACAATGTATGTTCACTAACTGGAATTTAAATAAAACTTAAAATTAAAACATGTTCCTTTTATCTTAAATTAGAAATGACCAATTAATGAGGATATCTTTAAAGAGACTTCACACAGCTTATTCACAGGAGATAATTGATCCTTTTACTAGAAATTTTCATGTAATTATATTTATAATTTTGATACAACATTTTTACTCTAAAGTAGACTTTTGAAGAGAATAATACAGTAGATATGTATATGCATTTCACTGATGCAGTATAATCACTATATTTTATTATCTGAAATGAGTGTAGGTACTATTTCTGGAGTCTTAAGTACTGACCTTTCACAAAGACAGCTGGTAAATGATTTTTAATGTCTTGCAATTGGATTAAGGAAAATAGTTCACTTATCTTTGTAGGTGAATTCTTTTCTTTCAAAATTGAAAAGTGGTTAACATAATTCCTTAATATCTCTAGCAGATATCCTTTATACTTAAATTTGCCATTTTCTACTAATCTTCATACACTGTTTTGAGGAATATGAATATGAGTATGATTTGGATATGAAGCATAATTCAGAGACTCAACTATCTGAAGAATACCCTGCTCTGTGGTATTATCAAAAGTGATCCAAATTCCTATGGAAGATTATGTATAGTTCTAAAACTGAGAATAAATATAGCTGCTCAATCCTATAAATGCATTTCAGTACTTACCTTTCATGAGGACCTAAGGCTTTTGATACTTAAATATTTGCCCCTTCTTTAAACATGTTCTTTGCCATATTTTTTTCTCAGTCTCTCTTGAAAGTGCCAAGTATTTCATAAATTTCTTAAAGTCTCCATACCTAGGATTATTCTCTTTTCATTGTACCTTATTCTTAACAGTACCTTCAATGATCAGATGAGTCTCTGTTTTCTAATAATTCAAGTATCTATATCACTAATAAAAGTAATAGTTAATGTGTATGCCAAACTTACTATGTGCTAGGTTCTGTTTTAAGTGCTTTACATCTCTTAAATAATTTAATTGTCCTAACACTATGAGGTGATCATTCTTATTATCCCGACACCTTATAAGTGTGATGACTCTGAATCACAGAGAGGTTACAAAAATTCATTATGGATTGTTGGTGCCAGGATATGACTTCAGGAACTAAATTCATGATCTTTGCCATAGAACTGAGCTTCCCCTCAAAGCCATACTTCTTTCCTGAGCTCCAGATCTGTGTATTTAATTGTTTATTAGAAAATCTACTCTCCAGGGGCACCTGGGTGGCTCAGTCGTTAAGCGTCTGCCTTCGGCTCAGGTCATGATCCCAGAGTCCTGGGATCGAGCCCCGCATCGGGCTCTCCGCTCAGCGGGAAGCCTGCTTCTCCCTCTCCCACTCCCCCTGCTTGTGTTCCCTCTCTCGCTGTGTCTCTCTCTGTCAAATAAATAAAATCTTTAAAAAAAAAAAAAAAAAAGAAAATCTACTCTCCAGTATCTATCGAAAGGAACATGTCAATATATATTCTCCCCCTTCTCCATACCAAAAAAATGCAAACACAATTTTGTCCTTCCTTAGTTGTTAATTAGTTCAAGAGAGTCATAGACTCATTCTTAGCCTTTCCATTTTTCTCTCTTCTAACAAGATTATCAAGACAGACTCCTAAGAACTTCTCAAATCAGTCGTCTTTATTTTATTTTATTAAATTGTCAGAAATATCTCCAAATAAACTGAAGGCATTTCTCTTTGATATGGGGGAATTTGAGTTTTATTTTTTATTTGAATTTTATTATTATTTCTGTTTTTTATCTGAATTTTATTCAATTCACAAAGTTCTTTTCCTATGACTATTTCTTTTTCATGTTTTATGCAATTGATTTTATCAATCTTTTGTGGCTTTTGGATTTTCTATAATACTTAGCCTTCTCTATCCAAGGGTAATAAAGATTTCCTCTAGTACTTTTTGTAGTTCAGTTATTTTATGTTTGAATTAAACATGTTTAAATTCTGCATTCACCGAAATCAGGTTTTATCTTTCCTTGAACACTATATACAGTGTAGCCCCTCCACATACAGTTCTTTTACTTCCTTGTACTGTTGCAGGTTAGGTTCCCCATAAAGCAAAGGCTTAGGTGAAGATTTGGGTAAACAGGAAGGGAAGATAAAAAAGACTGGGCAGAGAGAGATGCCAAGCTTGACGAAGTCTTAAAAGAGCCTCAGCCCATCCAGTGGGGAGATTTGAAGATGGATTAACATTTCAGAGATCACCTCATTTTGGGTGAGAGGTCCAGGCTTTTATACCTGCATCATTTCTCTCACATAGATTGGAAGAATCTCCTCAGCCCAGAAGGGGTTGAAAGCCGAGAACTTTCTGCCTACATCATGGCCAATAAATATGCTTTCATTCCTGAGATGACATTTGGGCAGCACATTTCAGTAGCCTCATGGTTCATACCCAGGGCTGCCCAAGCCTGTTTTTGTCTAAGTTCTGAGAGCAGCTTCTCGCGATCTGGTGAGCCTTTCTTTCTGGAGACCTTAAAAAGTTAGTGGGACTGATGCTCTTACTGCTACCCTAGTCTGGGGCACGTGACTGATATTTATCATCTTGCTCCTTTTTCTATCAAGTCTAGATACTTTCCATCCATACTGCCATTTCTGCTGATCTCATTTGCTTACCTAGAGATTTGACCTATATTATCATCCTCGAGAGTTCTGGGTCCTTGGCCGCCATGTCTTTCTCCAGTCAGAGAAACTTTCCCTTTATTATCAAAATTGGGCAAAGAACTGGTAGCCACTTGGTATCCAAGTGAATTCCTTTTTGCAAAATATATTCTTCCTTTCCCCTTAGTTTTAACGGCATCTCTACTTCCTTCTGAATGAAGACTGGGGTCAATTACCTCTGCCAGTATAGTGACCCCTCTTCTTACCTGCGATTCCCTAGTCCCAAGATCCTGAAGTGCTTAGGGAGCAGTTGCAGCTTACATTTCAATGGGAGTCTTGATGTGTTTCATAACAGAAGCATTTCCTTTTTGGAAATGATCACATTTTCCCACAGAGCACAGAGTTGGGATGAGAGGAAGCCTCACTGCAAGTGATGGCAAACTGGGCTTTCCTGCTTCTATCCTTGCTTCCCAGTTCCAAGGTCAACTTTGATCCTTTTCCAGAGTCCTCAGACCCCCTGAGTATCCTTGTTTCTCCAGTGCACAGTTAATTAAGAAAATGTCCAAAGATCTGTTTGAAGAAGATCTGGGGAAATCATTACCACATACATTTGATATAGTGTTACAGGTTCCCTCTTCCTGGACCTACTTTATTCTTTAGCGAGCAGGTCTTATTTTGAATACTGGATCAGGTCTGGAAACTGAGGAGGGGATTGGAATTGCTCTATTGGGCCAACTGCTCTCATCTATCTGACCATCCATCCTCACTTTCTTCTGACTGTATGGGTTGAATAGTACCCATTTGGCCATCTATATTGTCCCAAAAGATACTATGTCCTATTATCACCTCCACAACAGTGTATGGGTCAGAAACCCCTGGCAACTCCTTATGTGGCCACACATTAGGTAACAGTGTCTAAGGAGCTCCTGATGTTCAAGTTCATACCTGACTTCATTGCTTGGGGGAGCCTGTCATCCCCATTGCTATCAGCTGTAAAAAACATTCCCTATCATCAGTCCTAGCTAACAGACCAGAACTATCCTTTCTGCAGTACATTCCTTATATCTTTGGTGAATATTTGGTGTTCTTTGGCCTTCTGTTCTATATTTGCTTTAACATGTCCACTTCTCTCAGCCTTTAACCTTATTGGTCACGTGTCATGGCAACTCTTGCATTTTTACATCAGTTAGTGTGAGCTATCATTTTCCATGCTTTAGGAATTATCCTATGGTGTGCTTATACAGTCCCCTGTGTTTCTTGTTCATTGGTTAAATCGTGTCCTGAGAGAGCACAACAGAATGATAAATTCTCCCTTACATTTTTATATTCTTGTCTTCTTGATCACATACTCCCTGATATAATTTTCCCTTATTTAAAATCCTTCACTGACTTCCTGCAACTTTTAGTATAAAATCTCCATATCATTCTAGGCCTTCAGCACTATGAGTTGCCATCCTTATTTATCACCAAATTACCCATTTCCTTCAACTGTCCCAGACATGCAACCTGTAGCTTACTTATATAGAACTACTTACAGTTTCCCCAAATATATCCTGGCTGCGTGTACCTCTTTGTGTTCACATTACTTTTTATATTCTGTTTAAAGATACAAGCTACCATCTTATTTTGACTCATACTCACACTTCAAGTCAAAATTTCTGTCACTTTCTGCTGAAAATCTTTCGCTTTCTGGACCATGTTATCATTTGGCCAGTGTGATCCCAAACCACCCTCTCACAAAATTGTCACCATTTTCTGAATCTCTTCTTGACCAGTGTTTTGCAAACATTGTTCTACATACTATTAAGAAAATACGTTGAAGTTATTCTTCTTCGCAAAAATAAAGGGAACCTAAGGAGGTTTCTGTAAAGCCACATTGGAGATATAATTCATATCATTCATTTTCATCCTAAGTCTTCCTAAATATTTTTTTTGGTTGTTGTTGTTAAAATGTCCTTTACTTTATAAAATGGTGATGATGATGATGATGATGATGAACGCAGTTTTTTTCCTTTCCTTCCTACCTTCCTTCCTTCCAAAGCCCCAATATGACATAATAAAAAAGTAACAGTATTTACTTTTTTAAAGTAACAGTATTTAGATCCCCATTTTTAACTCTTCTGTTGCTCTAAACTCTGAATTGAAATAAAAAAAAATTGTCACATCCTCAGATACATCAAGGCAAGTATAATCTTGGGTATTTCTGGACAAGGGAATGAAATGGATACAGATAGTGCAGCTCCCGAGGTAGAAGAATACTCCTGGTTTGTAGACTAAGTAGGTTCATATGTCTGAGTATTTTAATTTCTCCCCACTGGCTTCTCCAGTGCCTCCAAAATTCATATTCACTCTTTTTAGAACAGTCTAGTATATTCCATGCTGTACAGCTAGTGATCTGCAAACTACTGAATTAGATGAACATTTTTTACTTTAATCCAGCACATAATTAAGCCCCACTTCAAAACCATAAGAAAGGGTAATAATTACCGAAAAGGGCCTGTAGACTGTTTTGGATCTAACATGCCAGTTCAAACTCGGCAGCAAATTATAAGAGCAATAAATTGTGACCTTTTGGTAACACCTGTAAGGTAGTACTTAGAGATTGCCCTCTAATTGTTTCATTTATTGGCAGTCGGTTGAGAAACATCCAGCACAGAGAAGATAAAGTGATTGAATTGCCTTTTGGCCTCCTGAATAGCTGTTTTTGCTGAATTTGACTCCGCCTATAGGTTTCTGTCTATATTTCCATAAAGCTAGGAGATGGAATCTTCTGGGAAAATATAGAAAAATTGTGCAGACACCATAAATCACATAATAGAGTGAACTCATTACCTATCCTCCATCCCACTGAAGCAAGGTGTAAATTCAATTTTAAGGAAAGCTAACACTTTTATTCTATTTTAAAGCAATTTCTTACCTGGTAGATAGGTAACTCTTTCTTCACGTACATTCCTTGAAGTGCAAATTAATTTCTGGTTCAGATAGTAACTCATCTTTGTGAAAGGAAATTGTAACAGTAAGGACTGGTCTCTTCTCAGGAAGGCAATTGAGTTGAACATAGATATACCAGATTCCAGAAATGTTTGCATTGTTTAGAAATTTATCTCTACTTCTAGATTATTCCCCAAGAGGTGATCATATTTTATTTATACATTGCAATCTATATATTTATTTATTTGTGAGTATCAACAAAGCAAAAGTATATAGGCATTTTTACGTACTACCCTAATTTTGAATTCAACTGGATAATGCAATTCTGAATTAAGCAAATATATATCATTTATAGTGCAAAAAATATTTGCCCAATTTTTATTTTTTAATATAATCAGCTGCTGACAAAGTGTATTCAAATACTCATTCTTCATTTTGAGTAAATTTATTACATATAATTTTAGTTATATATTTTTTCAGTATAATTTCATACGAGACATCCTTCCCTTTATTTTGAGGTGGGAGGGTTTTTTTTGTTGGAGGAAGTCACTTTCTGGAGTGAGTTTTTGCAAGTAGATGATGTTATATATTATGAGATGAAAAACAAAATATGCTTCATGTCTTGCAAATTTTGAATTATGGAGTATCAATGCAATAATGTGTTTGTTGTAGAAAGACCAAAAGTGAAGAATCAGATTATTTCAAAATTTTGAATATAATGGAAAAGAAAAAATAATTTGCAGTGGAATCAAGCCTGTATTAAAATGGAATCAAGCCTGGTGCCAACTAGACCTAGTCACTGTATTAACTCTTCTTAGGAAAATGTCTGATTTTATAAAGAATTTTCAGTGAAAAATGAATATTGACTTTCAGAAAGCCTCTATTTCAAATTGGATAAAAGTTATCTATCTTATTATGTGACAGATACATTTGTTATGAATAAATTCTAAATTGATAAATGTCTCACCTGCTTAAAAAACTTTAATTTTCCCATTGCCCTTAGAATAAAAGTTTAATTCCTTCACAGTGCTCACATGGTCTAATCTCACACACACTGCTATCCCACTATCATCACCACACTATATACTCAGTGGTCACTGCTCCAGCTACTTTGGTCTTCTTGTGTGCTCAGGGATGTTCAAAACTCAATGTCACTGCCTCAGAGAGATTCTCCTTAAGCCCACTAATTCAATTATTTTCTTCCCTTCTTCTCTCAGAAGAGTCTATTCTTCATAGAACTTGCTATAACTTGCACTGATGGTTTTTACATTTATTTGTGTATAATGTCTGCCTCCTCCATTAACTCTTTATCATAATGAAAAGGATCATTCCCTTGTTTTTTTTTTTTTTTTACTACAAACAAAAAAATCACGCATGGTAGTTACTCCTTAAATATTTATTTAATAAAAAATAAAATGCTACCATATGTCATAATTATAAATAACATATGATAAAAGAACAAAATCTTTTTTTTTCTTAATTTTTAGTTTTCAGTTTTAGACACAGGGTGCCCTGCACTCACCCCAAATGTTTCACTGAACTTTCATCAATATGTAAAATTTAGCTCTGTAACAATGGAATATAAGTCTTATTATGGCAGGATCTTTAAAAGAAAACAGCACAGTGTTAACCTATAATGATGTAGTACCTTCTGTGCATAAATGGTATTAAGACACCTCTAAGAAAGAACATCATCACAGGAACATAGATGAATCATGCCTTGTCAACCTATGAGAGCATAACCAAGGGAGTAAATAGATCTACTCAAATACAACAAGTGAGTAATTAATAGTAATTATGAATGCTTTTATACATAAGGCAAGATTTTAGTTATGATCATGTTGTAATTGTGTTTATATATTATTCTTTTGAATTTTTTAATATTTAGAAATGTGTTATATAATAATCTAGTATTTGAAATATACTTTAGAAATAAAATGGAAAACCACTATCTAATATAATCTGTGTACCTTCATTAAGCAAGAATTTTGGGCTTCATTGGTCTGATAAATGTTATAGATATGTGATTTATATTATTCTTCAAGAATCCTTCCATAAATATTAATCAAAATAAGGACAAAAAGCCTCAGGCATGAAAATTATATAAAGACAGAAGAATACATAAATTTATCTTGTTTCCACTAGATTGAAGAATGGAAAATAGTATTTGTTTAGTATTTGTTAGGAACCAAGTTATTGTGTTGGATGTTTTCTTAAACTTTATGTTAATCCTTATAAGAATGCTATGGTATGGACAGCTTCATTTTATAGATGGCCAAACTAACTTAAACTAAGTTTTAAAAAATAAAGCAATCTTCCCAAATACACAAAAATTTATTTCTACTAAAACCAGAATGAAGACATTGGTTGTCTGATTCCAAGGTGAGAATTCTTTCCTTCTTGCCTTGCTTTCTCCAAATGGCTAATTGAAACAGAATAGATGATTTTCACTTTATAACCCCTGTGTAGAATTCCACAAAGAAAAATTGTGTAATGAATTCTAAAATTAATCATGGTCCTAATAATAGTAATATGTTACACTTACGTTCTTCATTCCAAATATTAAAGTGCATTTCTAAAAATGCTTCCTAAGTACTATGAGTTGTTGAATGGCTATACAAAATAATCTCTATGGAGTAATTGATAAAACAACACACATGCAAACTTAAAAGGTTTTTCTTTAGTAATATTTTGAAAATGTCACAAACCATTAACATCATTTATCATCTAATTTTGCCAAGTGATTCTCATAACAACCTTATGGCAACTGGTCAGTAGTGCCCATTATGAAGATAAGGAAACTTAAATTCAGAATGTTTAAATAATGTAAGAGTGTATAGCAAATATGAGATTAAGAAACATTTTTTTCTGCCATACTGGAGCCCAAGATTTTTACCTTGTGCTGCATCTCAAAATAGTGTTAATTCTTTAAGCAAAATTTGAACCCACCCCTAAGTAATAATGGAATGAATCTGTAGTACTATTCTCAGTTACCAGATGGGTCACAGAAAAGTTCCTAAAATGTGCATAAACCTAGACAAATATAGACACATTTTTTTCTTTTTTTATGAATAAAGTAGGAACACATGTGAGTAATTCTAGACTTTGAATACCTGCCAAGTCTAACACTAACAGTAAACACCACTGCAATGATCAAGATATCTTTTATGTTTTCTAGGGTGATTCTTGCATCCATCCTATACTACTCCCATATTCTTCCATATTGGCATGGAAATATCAAATGAATACAGTAGTGACAATTTAAGCATTGGGGGAGAATATAGTTTAGAGACAATCTGGTGTTTCTCTCAAATAAACTATGCTTTTGGAATAATAATATTGCTAGTCATTTACCCAAATTGATTAAAAAAAAGAAAAAATTGTCTTTTATTATATTTCAGAACAAAGGAACATCTTTTCAGCCAGTTACTACCGTGGCTTCATAAATGGTGAGTTAATTCCTACATTTGCATGGCAGATTTGAGATATTTAATTCAGGATTTTCCCCCCAGCTCTTTATTTGCTAAATTCAGTATTAAACCCTTCACAAAGCAATTCAGTGAAATTGCTCATAGTTTGATATTAAAAAGTATCTCCGAATCTTTAGAATTGTACTCTATTTAAAAGGCTACATTAGGGCGCCTGGGTGGCTCAGATGGTTAAGCGTCTGCCTTCGGCTCAGGTCATGATCTCAGGGTCCTGGGATCGAGTCCCGCATCGGGCTCCCTGCTCCTTGGGAGCCTGCTTCTCGCTCTGCCTCTCTCTCTCTCTCTCATGAATAAATGAATAAAATCTTTAAAAAATAAAAATAAATAAATAAATAAAAGGCTACATTAGCTCCTTCCCCACCAGGGTTTTCATGTTTGAAGATATTTCATTATAGACTTCAACTCCCCCAAAAAGAAAATGATTTCTGTATATGGTATCTGGAAATGACTTCCAGAACAGTCTTCACAGTATATTTTCAATGGAAAGAAATAAAAGGTTTTTTTGACTCTAAAAGGTCTTGGATCTCAGTTTGGTCAACATCAATGGAAGCTCTCAATATTAACTTCCCGATATAAGTTAGTAAAAATCAAAGAAAATATCGTATATGTTAAAAGTGCATTTTAGTTTCAATACAATACCAGGAACTCTAAAGAATTTCATTTATTAAGATTTACTAAGGTTAAGATTTATTAATATTTTATTTATTAAGATATCATAGTCAATATTGTATATGCTACTAATTACCCATTTTGAAAAATATCTCAGAACTAAAAGATTGAAAGAGATGGATTAGTATGCAGTAATTGCTATAATATAAAGGAGCTCACAGGGAACAATCATAGAATTATTTCACTCTTTCATTTTTATACAACCCAGAAATTTGCATACACAACACACATACAAACACTGTATACAACACAGGGCTTACAGAAAAACTTAAATTCGTATTCACTGAAGATGGGTTTAAAATTTGTTATGGACTTTATATTCAGAGTCATTCAAAAAAATGTTGGTTGATGTTGCATTTACAAATTTCTACAAGTTTAGGTAAAGGCTAGGAGAAACTTGATTTATTTAATACATCAGAAATTCAGAGGTTGTCATTAATATGTAGTTACAATGATATGGACAGATATATTTTCCTGAATTATTGGGTTACTCATCATCTGTTAAAAAGAATAAATATTCATCTCACATCCCAATGGCACAGGCATGTATATTTTCTTGAATTATCAGGTTAATCATATGTTAAAAAGAATTAATATTCATCTCACAGGTTAGTGTGAACATTAAATCAATGTATTTGTGCATAATGTATGATTAATGGGCATTCAGACAATTACAGCTATTATAGCATTAAAAATATCTCTCCTTTTTAAAGTTGAGATAGAGGTAAGGTTTTGAATCCATTGATTTCTTGTGCCTAAATTAATGTTGCTGTATCATATTAAGTGCTTGACCATGTCATCCAGCCTTTGACTCACAGATATGAGATCAGTATGACAATTTATCACAACTGCATGATACTTTCTAAGCAAGAGTCTAAGAAGCACAATAAAGTGTTTTGCAGATATGTCTACTTACCTATCCTTTATTAGTGACCAAGTTCTAATTTTGTTCTGCATTGTACTGTTCCCAGCTAAAAAATGTGAAGCCTCGGAATCTCCAGCTGCTTGGGTGATGGATGACATATATGCAGAAGTCTGCTGGGTCTGCATTGGTCATTTGGAAAATAGCCATTCACTGAGTTACGAAGATATTTCAGATGTTGACACATTTCACTATAGGATATAGAACTATCACATAATGTAACTTACCCCTGTCTACCTCAGAAAAATCTTTAAATATTGGGGGTCTTTCAAGGTCACAGTGGGTGGGACCTGTGACTTGTTTCTAAACAGTGGAATACATCAGACAATCACCTCTATCTTGTAAACTCTCCCTTGCTGACTTTGATGGAATAAGCTGCCATTCTGGGAACAGTTCCTCTGGTGAGAACCACATCATGAGTAACTGAGGACAGCCTATGGCTGAGAAATAGCAAGAGATGTATGTCCAGAGTCATATAAAAACTAACTCTACCAAAAGCCATATGAGCTTGTAAATAGATCCTTCTGCAGCAGAGCCTTGACATGAGACTATAGCCCTAAATAATACCTTAATTGCAACCCATGAGAGATTCTAAATTAGAAATATATCTAAGCCATACCTAGACTTCCAATCCACAGAAAATGTAAGATAAGAAATATGTGTTGCTTTGAGCTACTAATTTTGTGCTAATTTGTTATATAGCAATAGCTAATAGAGTACCACATAACATTTCCTCCCCATGGCTCCTTTTTGGCAAGTTTTATAGTAAAGATACACTTTCCTTAGCTGACTCTGTTAGAAGCTGAGACCAGTAATGGCAATGAACTTATCAGAGTGCCCATATATTTTTGTACCCAGAGCATCTGTATCAACTAAGTATGCTGAGAAATAAACAGCTACTACAGTCCAGTTACAAAGAAACAAAATACCATCCAAGCCCCAGTACCTAGCAAGTGTAGGAATATTTTGGATGTCTCTCTTTGAGACTAATAGGATATCTGCTCCATAGTCCCCCATGATTTCCTTTATCATTCTATTCTGTAATTTTTCTAAATTTTAATCTCTATTTTAGCATTCAGCTCATCTGTTTGGCATCCATTTTGATCATGTACTTCAGCCTCCCTCTTGCCTACCTCTGCTATTAGATTTTATCAATTCACTTAAAAATATATATATTTTGCTGTTGTGTGTGTGTGTGTGCGTGCAGGTGTGCATGTATGCATGCATATATGTTTTCTGTATCCAAAGAATGTGGTCTTTCTCCTGCCACTGGTAATCAGGAATGAGGTTTTCCTTTTGTATCAGTTCCCCTTCTGCATGATTTTAAATTTTGGATTTTAAAATTTGGTAGCTGAATGAGTCCTCTGCTTTTTCGTAGGGCTTTGATAGATGGCAACTCTGTTGCTTTCACCCTTCTTGCTCTGGCACCTAGAGTATATCTCTTGGAAGATTTGCTGGATTCTGGCCTAGGAAGTTTGTAGTAGTATTGAATCATTGATTAATTTGAGGAGAATTGACATTTTTGGTATGTTAAGTCTTCCAATCCATTAGCATGGTATGTCCCTCCACTTAGTTAGGTCTGTTGGTTTTCTTTCATCTGCATTTTGTAGTTTTCATCATACATGTATTTTATTGAATTATTTTTCTCATCATTATGGGTCATATCTTTCTGTTTATTTGCATGCCTGATAATTTTTTTTTTAAAGATTTTATTTATTTTTTTTTTAGAGAGCGAGCGAGAGAGAAACAGCATGAGAGGGGAGAGGGTCAGAGGGAGAAGCAGGCTCCCCGCTGAGCCGGGAGCCGGATGTGGGACTCGATCCCAGGACCCTGGGATCATGACCTGAGCCGAAGGCAGATGCTTAACCATCTGAGCCACCCAGGCACCCACATGCCTGATAATTTTTAATTGGAAGCTATATCTTGTGAACCTTTTGTTGGGTGTTGGATATATTTTTAAGTTGAATTATAGGTAAGCTATGTTCTGAGATGCAGTTATTTTACTTGAAACAGTTTTGAGTTAGTGAAGGTTTCCTTTTGACTCAATTAGGACAAAAGCAGCCTTTAGTCCAGGACTCACAGAGGACCATACTCATTTATGCATATTTTATTTATTTATTTATTTATTATTTATTTTTTTTAAGATTTTTTTTATTTATTTATTTGAGACAGAGAGAATGAGAGAAAGAGAGCACATGAGAGGGGGGAGGGTCAGAGGCAGAAGCAGGCTCCCTGCCCAGCAGGGAGCCCAATGCAGGACTCGATCCAGGGACTCCAGGATCATGACCTGAGCCGAAGGCAGTCGCTTAACCAACTGAGCCACCCAGGCGCCCCATTTATGCATATTTTAAAAGTTTTTTCAACTCCTGCTAGTGCTAAAACTATTTCTGGTATGGTGTGATAGTGAGGGACTACTCCACAGGCTTTTTTCAGCAGTACCTTCACTTTTCTTGGTAGTCTTCTCAAACAGATTTATTACTCAACTGAAGACTTCAAATGAACCCTCTGTGGATCCCCGGAGCTCTATCTTTTGACTTTGACACTGCTCTAGAAACTCTAGCTACCTCAAATGCTGAACTTTATGTCTCAGTTCAAGAAAACTAGTGGTCTCTGTTTGGGTTCTGCCCCCTGCCCTATAGCCAGGAAAATCTCTTTAGGAGTAAGCTGTGCAATTGTAGAGATCATCTGATTATTTTACCTTTGCTTAAGGATCACTGTCCTCCATTGCCTGCAGCTGAATGTCTGGCACACCTTGTTTTAAATATTTTGTCCAGTTTTTGATATGTTTAAAGCGGGAGGATAAACTCAGTCCCTGTTACTCCATCATGGCCAGTAATGGAATTGTCTGATCCAGTTCCTTTGAAGGCATATCGCTTTGACCTTTTATCTCAATGCTTTCCTTTCATCCTATTTAGACTTCTGAGGTATTTTTGAAGCAGTTATAGTAATTGATGTTTTCTTTTAAAAAGACTGATTTCTTAAATTGTTCAAATACGTTGAACTACAGTTGACAGTGAATGCTATACCAAGCCACTGTGGGCATGTATCAGCACAGATGCTATTCTAGGTCACTTGATTTATTCTCGCCAACACTTTGATGCCCAGATTTCACACCTATAACTTACTGATGCAGTTGGAGTTATCTGCTGCCTTATTGTGTTCCCCATCCACTTGCTTCCCTGAGGGTTTAGACTCATTAACTTTTGCAGGACAATTGGCATTATCCTCTGTCTAGCCCTATGTGCATCTGGCAAAAATTATTTTGCCTTACTGATAACACTTTTTGTCTGTTTTCCAATGCTCCTACAAATTTTTTTTCTTTTCTTTGTACATTTATGTATGATATTTGGGAAATATTGGCATAAAAGCTATGATTCAAATCAGTGGATTTAAACATGACTATGGAAAATGTGTTTTGTTCTGTTTTTCTATACCATGCTGATATTTATTTATTGTTAATTCAACATTTTAAAAAATTTCAACATGATATTTACCCTGAACAAAGCTTTAAGTGTGCAATGGTGTATCATTAACTGTAGTCACTATGTTGAACAGCAGATCTCTAGAACTTACTCATCTTGTATAACTGAAACATTATACCCACTAAACAACTTCCCATTTTTCCTTCACCCAGTCCCCGGCAACTGTTCTCATACTATCTCTGCTTCTATGAGTTTATTTTTTTATTTTTATTTTTTTTAAAGGTTTTATTTATTTATTTGAGACAGAGAGAATGAGAGAGACAGAGAGCACATGAGAGGGGGCAGGGTCAGAGGGAGAAGCAGACTCCCCGCCGAGCAGGGAGCCCGATGCGGGACTCGATCCCGGGACTCCAGGATCATGACCTGAGCCGAAGGCAGTCGCTTAACCAACTGAGCCACCCAGGCGCCCTGCTTCTATGAGTTTAATTATTTTTGATACTTCATGTTAAGTGGAATTATGCAGTATTTGTCCTTCTGTGAACTGGTTTATTTCACTTAGCATAATATCTTCCAGGTTCATCTCTGTCGTCATGTATGGTAGCATATCTTTCTTTTATAAGGCCACATAATATTGCATTGTATGTACATACAGTATTTTCTTTATCAATTCATCCATCAATGCATATTTAGGTTGTTTCTGTCTTGGCTATTGTGAATAATGGTGCAGTGAACATGGGAGCATAGATATCTCTTCAAGATCCAGAGGTGGGATTGCTGGATCATATGGTAGTTTTTAATTTTTTGAGGAATCTCCATTTTGTTTTCCCTCATGGCTGCGTGGTTGATATTACCACCAACAGTGTATAGGGTTCCAGTTTCTCCACATCCTCTTCAACACTTTCTTTCTTTTTTCTTTCTTTCTTTCTTTCTTTCTTTCTTTCTTTCTTTCTTTCTTTCTTCCTTCCTTCCTTCCTTCCTTCCTTCCTTCCTTCCTTCCTTTTTTCTTTCTTTCTTTCTTTCTTTCTTTCTTTCTTCCTTCCTTCCTTTCTCCCTTTCTCCCTTCCTCCCTTCCTTTTCTCTTTCTTTCTTTCCTCCCTTCCTTTTTTCCATTTTGTTTTTTTCTTTTTATAATGGTACCCTAACAAGTGTTAGATGATTATTTCATTGTGGTTTTGGTCTGCAATTCCCTGATGATAGGTGGTGTTGAGCACCTTTTTGTATATCTGTTGGCCATTTGCATGTCTTCTTTGGAGAATGTCTATTTAACTCTTTTGCCCACTTTTAATCAAATTCATTGAAGTTGCAGGATGCAAAATAGCCATTAAAAATCAGTTGTGTCTGTGTACACTATGAATGAATTATCCAAAAAGAAAACTAAGAAAGTGATCCCATTTATAATAATATCAAAAAGAACAAAATATTTATAAATGAACTTAACCAAAAAGATGAAAGACTTGTACACTGAGAACTACAAGACATTGATGAGAGAAATTAAAGAAGACATAAATAGGTGGAAAGATATCCCATGTTCTTGGATTGGAAAGGTTACTACCATTAAAATGTCCATGTTGTCCAAAGCGATCTGCAGATTTAATTATATTCTCATCAAAGTCCCAATGGCATTTTTTACAGAAATAGAAAAAATAATCTTAATTTCAGTTGGAATCAAAGAAGACCCCAAATAGCCATAACAATCTTGAGAAGCTGGAAGCATCACACTTCCTGATTTCAAAATATATTGCAATGATACAGTAATTAAAGCAGTATGGTACTGGCATAAAGACAGACATAGTGACCAATGGAACAGAATAGAGAACTCAAAATAAACCCCCCAAAATATACATGCATATATGTAATCAATTGATCTTCAACAAATGTGTTAAGAATACCCAATGGAGCAAAAATAGTGTCTTCAACAATGGTGTTGGGAAAACTGGACAGCAACATGCAGAAGAATGAAACTGGACCACTTTCTTACAACATACACAAACATTAACTAAAAAGAAAAAAAAAAGATTAAAGACTGAAATGGAAGACCTGAAACTCTAAAATTCCTAGAAGAAATCATAGAGGAAAAATCTTCTGGACATTGGTCTTGGCAATAATTTCTTGGATATGACCCCAAAATCACAGGCAACAGAAACAAACATAGACAAGTGAGAGCACATTAAACCAAAAAGCTTCTGCACAGAAAAAAAAAAAAAATCAACTAATTAAAAAGTCACTGCACAGAATGGGAGAAAATATTTTCAAGTCCTATATCTGATAAGGCATTAATATCCAAAATTTAAAGAACACCTCAAAGGCAAATACACACACACACACATACACAGACACACACACACAAATAACCATGCTGCCTTTTAATATGCTTCTATTTTAATATGTTTTGTTTCTATATTTTAGTATTAAGGCAGCATAATATGTAATTCAATGATAATGGCCAGAATGTTTTTAACATGAAATTGACAGCTTGGCATCTGAGCAATGACCTGATATATGTAAGCATTGCTGTTTATACTATGGTAGAATACTACAGACTGGAGTTTAATAGCAATAAGCTAGCAGCTTAATAAACACATTATAAAGTCCCGAATTTATGGTTATCTGAAGGTATAAAATTGATACATACATATTAATCTTGGAAAAACTAGAGCTCCTCTAGAACTACCCTCAGATATTTTAAGGCATGCTCTTAAATATTTGCCTTTAAAGCAACATTTCATATTTTGGGGGTAAATTTAATTGTTTTTGATAGCATTTTGGATCTAAATCTGGTAAATAAAGTGAGTAAACACATTGAGAAAATCCATTTGGAGTTCAAAATTAGGTATAAATTTAAAGTAATTGAGACTGATTTTCTTAATTCACCAGTAAAATGTCTCTGAAAATGTTTCCCAAAGAGGAGATCCCATGAGGTTTTGAACCACTGCAGCAAAATGAGAGTACGTTTTGTCTAAGTCAATAATTTGCAGGACAATTTGTATACATGTATATTGCATTATGCTGTTTCTGAAAAAAAAAAAAGTCAACATTTGTTTTTTATCTTTAAAAATGTAAAGTATTAGCCCTATATATTTATTTAGATTTTTGTATTTTTTCATGTCTTATAGATAACTATAGCTCAATGTGTGTAAGTATTTTTTACATAAATACATGATTATTTCTATACAAATTTTACTTATTTTGTGTATGTATAAAGCTCCCATACATCTCATGTGTGTATGTTTGTGGTATTAAAATATTGACAGAAAAATTTTATTTTCTTGGATTATTAGAAGAATCACACATCAGGAAGCTTAGAGTTCTTGAAATGCCACATTTGTGTTTTATTATGTCATTTGCTACCCTAAACTGGAGACTAAAAAAATGCTTATCGTAACAGTTTTTGTATTCATACAATCCCTCAGTAAATTGCTTTAAATCATTGCAAATTTTATTTTAAAGTGTTATTTGAAGAACACATATTTTTCACTAGTTAGAAAATTACAAAATACTCTCAAGTTGTTTAAATTCGCTCATCTTGAAATACTGAGCTTATCACTATATAAAAACTCCTACAAAAGGAAAGGCTATAGAATGACATTTAAGCTGCATTTTGCTAAACTCAGATTTGAAGGAAGGAAGAGGGGGAAGCCTATTTTGTTATCTGAGTTAATCATTGTTTAAACCCTCCAAATATTGTAAGCCTCACTATCAGAGTCCAATCTAAGAAGAAGAAGAAAGAAAGCCCTAGGAGACTATGAAGCCTAACTTTATTAAAGATAAGTTCTCTAGCTCATCTTTCATTTTTTTTTCTTTCATTTTGTAACTCCATCTAGAAACTGATACACTCAGATAATCTTGTATAGCTTTTTTCTGTAAGAACTTGAAAACTCCCCCTAAAATTATTCTCACCTTATTTCTGTATGGCTGTGCTCCATGCACAACATTTTATAAATGTCCACATCTTCACCTTCACTTCTATTAAGCCCAAATGTGTGTGTGTGTATATATATATATTTGCAAGTTTTAAGTATTTATTTGTAAAATGTAATGGAAAACCCTTAAATGTTGTGTTGATATGTCAATAATCACATGTAAGAAACTGAACTTTCCCTGTTCCGTTAAATCTACAATTATCCCATATGCTCTCTCTCTCTTGCATGCTACTATGTAGGTACCTAAGCTCAAAATATTAAAAACAGTTCTGTAGACGTTTATTGAAAGTGGCTGTAACAAATAACTCTCCATATTTTTCATGTATCCCCTACATTTAATAGTTCACAAATTCCTCTCATTTTTACTTTTCAAATATGTCTCAAATTATTTCCTTGAGTCATTTCATTGTTACTAGGTTAGTTCAATATCTTATAATTTTCACTTCAAGAATTTCAATTCTCTTCTTTACTCCTTCTAGTTGGTTCACAATATTGTGACTAGAGTTATATTTCTGAAACACAAATCCAATCTTGTCATTATTCTAATTAAAATCCTTTGAATAATCTTTTGGCAGACAGAACAAAATTCAAACCCAAAGTCATATACTCAAGGCATTTTGCTCTGTTTTTACAAAATAATGTTCTATATTTCATTTCACAGACACTTTTCATATATAAGCAGCAATGAGCTTTAGTAAACATCACTATGTGTCTCCTTTACTTAGAATGATCAGGCACTTATCCACCTAGAAGCTTCCTTTTTAAAAACACCTCAAATAAAATTTTCTCTTAGAAAGATTTCACAGATTTTTAATATGTAATTTATGTCAAGCACTTACACCTTGTACTGTGAACATTTGTTTAAATGTTTATATACTCCCACTGATACAGTGGTCTTCCTAATCCTTCATGGTCTTGTTTCATGAATGCTATCTTAGAATTGTTATTGCTTCCATTATCATTTATACAAGATTGGAGATAATTATGTCACTTATAATCATCCCCAAGATTTCAATCTGTATTTGTCAATGCTTAATATCCCAGAGACACCTCAAAATTTACAGATCAGTTGAGCTCCTTTAGGGTGGGGAATGTAAACTCTATCTCTCAGGGTAAAAGTGTTCAATAATAAATAAGATATTCTATATATGTATTTTTAAAGAAGCCATTACTATCATCAGTATCAATGAGAAACATATATGGATGCTTCTGTGAACAAAATACTGTGATTTAGTTGAAGTAGTCTGAACATTTAGATTTATTGTAGTTTAAATTGGCAAGACATCTGGGACATTTAATTCTACTTGCATATTCATCTACCAAATTCAAATATGAAAAGTGAATTTCACCTCTGTATGTATAATTGAATGTCTGCAGTGTCTCATTCATGAATGTCCAAAAAGACAAATTGTTCTCATCTATCAAATAGGATTTTGGCAAGGAACTGGCAGTAAAACCAGAAGACCTGCCAAAGTTTGGACTTTGCATAACTTTGTGCCTCCTTCAGATTTTATTGTAATCTGTCACCATGTGTCATTTTGAATGTGTTTCCTTTAGGACTGGCATAGATTCATATTGGCAGAAAAAATATAACATTTATTATTTTATACTTTATACTTTATTCAAATGAAATAGAAATCCAGAAGAGACATGGATGCTGAGAAAACATTTTTTAAAGGTGATACTTACTAGGAGAGCTCTTTTGGTCCAGAGTTCAGTTAGTGTGCATATTTGCTAAAAAATCACTACGTGTTGGGACCTCACAGTAGTCAGTCAATTCACTAACTTTCCTACTAATACTGTTGAGTGCTATCACAGAGATATCTACTTTCATGAACTTTATCTCATTTAATATGAACAACCAATCTAGATGGAATACATACAGTTGTTAAAACCCCACTCTTTGTACAAGGAAATTGAGGCATATACTCAATTGAATATCCCAGCAATCCACTAATTGGGCCCAAATCTTGCTAATGAAGGAATATTTCTTTTCCAGTATTATAGTTGGTATAGCTTTTAGTTATATTGAGCTAAATATATTATCAGTAACGACAAAAGGTATGCAAACATAAGCAGTATGCTTTTACTATGCAGCATAGGTATTAATGAATTGCACATACTTAGACTTCTGAATTAATACATCACAATATGAGTATTCTGGCATTTATTTACACCATTTTAAGAATGCATCTACGAAGTATCTAATTGTGAGTGCTAATTTCTAAGCAATGTGCGTAGTTAGGAAAACAAAATCTTTAATTTATTAAGCTTTTAATTTAGAACTAATGAAATTTTGCTGATGGGAATGTATAGGACAAAATGACAAGAAAAACAGCAGAGTGTATATTTAATGCCAGAGTTAAGTAAAAGCAGATAAGGCCTCAGTATTGAATAAATGCTTCCAGACCTTCCAAATGTTCTGGACAGTCAGCTAATTGTTTGTGTCCAACAAACAAAATTTACAATCTACAGAAAATTTCCAATTTTCATGTAATGTGTGTATACAAATGTAAGCCCAAACTGATTTATTGCTTTGCTTATACAGATGACTCTTGAACAACACAGATTTGAACAGCATGGATCCAGTTATACACAGATATTTTTCAATAAATACATTACTGCATATGTATTTTCTCATCCTATGATTTTTTATTTATTTATTTATTTTTTCATCCTTATGATTTTCTTAATAACATTTTCTTTTCTCTAGCTTGCTTTATTATAAGAATGTCGTATATAATGCATATACAAAGTATGTGTTAATCGACTATTTATTTATTGGTAAGGCTTCTGGTCAACAGTAAGGCTATTTTTTAGTAGTTAAGTTTTGGGGGAGTCAAAAGTCACACATGGATTTGTTACTATGTGGGGGTCAGCACCCCTGATCTCCAGGTTGTTCAAGGGTCAAGTGTAGATATTTTACATGATTGCCATTGTGCAAATATAGCAGGAGTACAGATATTTGTTTGTTTGTTTGTTTTCTGAGAGAAGCTGATTGCCAGTCTTGTGAAGGACCCCACTAGCTGTAGAAAAAGAAAAGGTTTAGATTGCAAAAAATCACCTGCATGATTTTTAAACATTTTTTGTCTTTATGTGAATTTATTTTTAGATAATCCCTTAAAATTTTATTGTTTTAATTTTTAATTATTATCATTTTTTTAATTTGAGTATAGTTGACACACAATGTTACATTAATTTTAGGTATACAACATAGTTATTCAAAGTTTTAGAACAGTTGTGGATTTACTGAAAAACATGTGAATATAGTACAAAGAATTCTCATATACTCCATACCCAATACCTAATGTTATTTTTAACATTTTAAAATAGAATAGTATTTTTGCTCCAACTATAAACCAATATTGATATATTATCATCCATTTAAATTCATACTCTCTTTACATATCCATAGTTTTTACCTACTATCCGTTTTCCATCTAGAATCCATCCAGGATACCACATTATCTAGTCATCATGTCTTGTTAGACTCCTTTTGGTTGTGACAATTTCTCAGATTGTCCTTGTTTTTCATCAGTTTCTAGAATTCTGATCAGGTAATTTATAGAATGTCCCTTAACTGGAATTTGTCTGATATTTTCCCACATGATTAGACTGGCATTATGGGTTTTTCTGAGGAAGACCACAGAGGCAAAGTGCCATTTTCATCATTATAACTGTTGCTGTTGATTGTGATCACCTGACTGAGATACATTTTGTCAGGTCTCTCCACTTCAAAGGTATTTTTTATATCCCCCTTTCCCAAACTGCACTCTTTGGAAAGAAGTTGCTGTGCACAGCCCACACTTAAGGAGTGGGAAGTTATGTTCTACTTCCTTGAAGACAGAGTATCTATATAAATTCTTTGGAATTTTTTTGAATGAGAGATCTATCTCATCTCTCCCATTCCTTTGGTATTTTTTTTTTATATACTTTGAGGTTTAATCCAATGACATTTCATTAATTTTATTGCTGATATTCTTCCAGCTTTAACCACTGGGAGCATTAACACAGTGAGGTCCCATGTCCCATCAATACACTCCCATCAATGTGGGCCATATTATGAAGTGGGGCGGGTGTTGAACACTTTCTATTTTATGGTAAGATGCTCTGGGTTCAGCCTGTACATTTCCTTCCTCAGTCCAAGATTCATCTATTTCTCCATGGAGCATTCATTTATGTTATTGTAGAGTGATATTAGAAACCAAGCTCCGGGCACTAGTTGTGTTTATTACTATTGGGGTGTCATTGCTTCTAGCCTTCTTAGCTGGCAGAATGTGGATACATACATATATATGTGTGTGTGTGTGTGTGTGTACTAATCCATATATATTCACCTACCTATAAGTATTTCTCTTTATAAATATTGTATCTATATTAAGCAAAACATGAGTGCATACTGAGGTGTCCAACTCTAATCCATAACTACATGGATTATTCTCAGGCCTCCCCTGGCTTATCTGTATATTCCCATTTTAAGAGAGAAAAACCTGGCTCCCATCATCCACCATCCATTTATTTTAATTGATTTATTCCAATATACATGATATATAGTGCTATCAAAATTGTTAACCGGTGCCCCATGAGAAACAAGTTTATCAACTAGAATTCAGCACTTATACACCATTCTTTTTGCTTTCAATTTTACAGTCTTTAATTTTCAAAGTTGCTTGGTTAGCATTTACTTGCCCATGCTTCCTTACCTGAGTTTGTTTAATACATTTTAATATGGTTAGATTTTCTTGTCAAAAACTGCATTCTTTCCTGGTGTTCTCCAGCTTTCTAAATGGTATAGTCAGTTGTTTGTTTTAATTTTAGTTGTGTAGTGGTATCATATTGTTTTGTTTTGCTATTACATAATTTAAAATGATGAACACATTTTTCATATGTCAATTTTCCATCTGTATATTTTCTTTAGGGAGGTGTCCCTTCAGGCCATTTTTCTGCTTGATAATTCCAATATCTATATTTGAAATGATTCTGATTTTTATTCTTCTTTTGTCTCTTCAGACTGGACTGAGTTTTGTTTTTGTTTTCTTCTGGAATTATATAATAGGAACTGTGATAACTATGATTTTTTAATGGGAGAATTTATATTAACCTGGCTAGGAGTTGTGACTTTTTTTTTAAATTTTATGTGCCAGAGCCTTTAAATTCCTTGAGTATCTTCTTGCTCTCCTTCTTTTTTTTTCTTTTTCTTTCTCTCTTCTTGACTTTGGGTTTCCCTAAGGACTCCTTCTCAGATAGATTCTGCATCATACAAGTCTTTTAGCTGCAACTTTCTGCTACTAAACCCGGGTCTTGGTGTGATAGCAAGATATAGGAGAGGAGAACCATTCTGTAGTCTTATGATTATATTAGACTGTCAGTGAGTCTGTTTCATGGGATGTGAACTTCCATGTGTTTCTCCATTAGCATCATTTCTTCTTCCTCCTCTTCTTCCTCTCCTCCCCACTCCCCCTGCTCCTCCTCCCACTCCTCATCCCCCTCCCTTTCCTCCTCCTCCTCCTCCTCCTTCTTCTTTTTTAATCCCTAGTTGATACAGGAAGGCTAGAGGCAAGAGGAAAGAGGGAGTAATGCCCATGCTTCAGAAGGGTAAAACTCTGGTATAGTCTTATTTCTTGCAGAATAGATTTTCACTGTGGAGAATCCTATAGCCGCATTTCTCCATGATTGCTCTTCCATTACACTTTCCAGAGTCATGAGTGGATCTTTTTGGCTCTTCACTGTGAGAACCTGGTATGGCTACAGGTGGGTAAACTCCATGAAAGTGTGTGTATGTGGGGGGGAGGGGGTCTTTGGGTCCAAAGCCCCAGGATTTTTTTCAATTTTAGGCTAGTCTTCACACAGCCTCCAATAACTTATAAATTACTGATAAACAGAGCTTTGCTGTGACTCTGGATTTGCCTGTCTCTTTAACAATGGTGGTTTGCCCTGTGACCTCAGTTCTCTGATATGTCTAAGAAAAGACAGTGTTTTTCTATTTCTTTAACTTTTTCTTGGTGTGCGAATGGGGGTGATGACTTCCGAGTGCTTTTGATGTTGAAGATCAAAGAGAAAGTCCATGAATCTGTTTTGAGCTCCTTATGCAACACTGGTCACTAGAGAAAACTGGGCTAACAGAGGCATTTTATAAGTGAAACAATGAAATACAATGACTAATTTTTAAGACTCAAAGATAAATGATCTGCTGTGTTGGTCTAAGTGTCTTGCAGAGCCTGGTAGGCTGGACCAGTGACCCAGGTTTGATGCATGGGCCTATATAAGGGAAACTCAGAAAACACATGCCCTAGAATTTCCTTTGGCCCCTGCCACTTGCAAAGGTAGGTTTGGGAAACATGGTCTTGAGAATCATAACGAACTGTCAAGCGTTCTGTTTATAAGAGCATCAACAAATAGTGGGAAAGTGTTTATTTGTACTTGCACCTCTGGTCTTCATTGGTGAGGCTGTGTGACAGAGGGAAGCAGGAATGATTAGATTCTATACCCCTCATTTTCCCAGTATTTGGATTGCATCATGTTTTGAATTAATAAAGCCCTTGAGATTCATGGAAAAATTGAGGAGTCTCTCAAATTTAGGTAATAGGCTTAATTCTAATGGGGCAATTGGAGGCAAGTAATTTAAAAAATGAAATATGTGAGTGTAATGCATCATACGTTTTTGAGATATGAGACTGGTAAGAAATTAATTTCAAGAAACAAAAAAATATATAAATGCCTAGTTGTATTTAGCATCATTTAAAATTAAGGTAAAACTATAAATACACACACACATACAAAAAGATATGAAATGACTTCAAATCTGACATCATTGCACACTTAAATTTATATTATGAAAATTATATTACAAATTTGTTTTTTACTGCTTGTTTTACATTTATTACTAATTTGGGTCAAATTCTGATTGCATTACAGGAAAAATTCTTTGGATCATTGAGTTAATTTTTCATAAATTCACAGCTTTTAATTAGTGAATTTAAAAAATGAACTAGACATATATGATGCCTTCAGGGTTTGAACATGAAATAGTGATTTTTACTACTATTCCCTGGTTCTTAAGAAGGCCAGGAGCTATAGCCAGAATGTAAACACCATAGATTCTCAAAAGTACTTCCAAGGAAAAATAGTATAAAATATCTAGTTTTCTGATGACACAGTTCCTTCTTACTAATAAACTTTACTTTCTATCAGGCAAGTGCTAAGTTCTATATTCATGCTATCTCAGTTAACCTTTGCAAAACCTTCAAAAAATAGGTACCATTCAGTTTCTCATTTGACAGATAAAAATCTAACTTGTAAAATATTTCATTGATGTGCTGACTGTCTCAGAGTCAGCACCAGTCAGGATTCCACCTCGGGCCCAAATGAATCTACAGTCTGAACTACAGCCACTCATTATTACTGAAGCAATGAATAAAGTTTTGATACAAATTTCCCCCTCTGAAAATTGTCATGGGTAATTGTGACTTTTTGGCATTTGAATTTTGATACCTTATGTAAAGTAAATATAATCGGATTTCTATTTTTAAATGGATTAGGTTATCCTGGTGTCATTTAGGTCTAGTATAACTTACGAGCTTTTTATAATAGGTAAAACAATTTGTAGGTTGATACCTATTCAATTAGTTATTACCCAATTAAAATTAATGCATTCATCTATTGAAGTAACCAGCACACTAATTGAGATAAATAAGACCATAAGCTAAACTATTTATGAAAGACAGCAACTAATAATTTATAATTCAGTTGGAGACAAAGAATGGATCCTTTGTTTTCAAGGGAAATATTTTTAAAATTGTCATTAAGTTCAGACTTATAAAATTGATTTAAATAATACAGGCCACATACCAAGCCTTTTAAAAAAAATTGTACAAATTAGCTAATAAAGCTTCTAACATAATTTGTCCTAAGGCCATCAACAACTTAATAATAGTCTAAACATAAAAGAATAAAAATATTCCTTTTAGAGAGCAAAACATTACAAAGAGCAATGACTAACAATTGTGATGTCTAAGAGACTCCGACATAGCTTCATTTGAAGTACATGTGAAAACCATATAAAGCAGGCCATATCTTGTGCACAATTTGTCAAGAAATTGCCAGCAGGGATATGTGAATGGATGTGTTCTGTTATTCCTCAGGATGGTAAGCTCACCTTTCAAAGTAAGCCAGGCACCTGTCTTTGTTCTCTGAAGTTATCATTGAGAGCTACAGTCTGGTTACCTTCTTAAACATTAAATAATTTTTCTAGGAAATAAAAAAAAATCATGAAGATATTCTCATCACTGAAGATGACAATCCATAGTCCCAAATGTGGCTTAAAACTAACACTTAGATCACTGGAGCAAAGAACTATTTTATGCCCATGGTTCCTTGTGGGATATTGTTACAATGATCCTGATCAAATTCCTTTTCGCCTTTGACAGTGAAAAAGCAAGGGTACAGAAGTCCATCTTCTAAGCTGGTACTCAGGAGCATGAGGCTGCCAGGTGTGTTTCCTCTCAGTGAAAGACCACTGAAGGAGCTCTCCCATAACATTCCAACAAGGCACCAGCTTGTTAGGAGGAGGGTTTAATTTACAAGGTTAGGAACATTGGATATTTTCTCTTGCTCTCCTTAACAGGAAAGTTAAGCTAATGGAATTGGTTTTAATTTTACCCTGGGCCAAAAGACCTAAGACCTAATATGGCATGATCTCAGTGACACCATGACCTGGTAAGGCTTGGTATCCCCTTTTAATGAGTCTTTAATCACCCTATTTCTTTTATTCTGAATGTAGAATGACATCTTGGTCTGGAAAACAGCAACTCTGACATTTGGGCACAATTGACATTACCTTGAGTGACTCAGTGTGTGTGTGTGTGTGTGTGTGTGTGTGTAAGAGAGAGAGATACGCGTTAATTTACATGAATTACATTAGTATATCAATCATATCTTATTATTTGGTATTAGGTCAAGTCAATTTAATGTTGAGGGCTCTAAAATTGCATTCTAATATAACTAAGGATGGAGTGCATACATATGGAGAGGATGATATAAATAAGAGTTATTTGACTTTATAATGTTAGGAAGTCCAACAAAGCATTTTGAGTTTCCCTTTTTTCTAAATGCAAATCAAGATTCTGCCTAAAACCTTTTTAGTCACATTATAGTCTATGGGTCAGCAGCAACATTAGCATCTCTGGGAGGCTCAGTAGAAAGGCATAATCTCATGAACTAGAACCTTCAGTTTAACAAGCTACTCAGGTAAATCATAAACATATTAATATTAGAAATACACTACATAAGAAAAGTATATTACCCAAACTATACTCAATGGTAAAATTTTTGTCTAAGTAACAGCCCACACTGATGTTGTGTCAACTGTCAACCCCATCATTAGCAGTGATGGTTTTGGTTTAATCAGAGACAGTGTGGTCCTAGGTCCTACCATTGTGCTAAGTAAATGCTATGGACGGTGACAAGGACTAACACTGACCAAGGATTACTATCCTAACACTCTGCAGTTGCAGTGAAAATCAAAGTTACTATTCTTAGCCATAAAGTAAGTATTTACTGGCTGTTTATCAGTTCCACAGAAGGCCCAACACCATCCTTTTATGTCTTCTACCTTGGCTTTCAGGAAGATGGGATTGAGAGTGGGATCCACTTGTGACTTGCAAAGGTCCATAATTCACAATACAGGCTGTCTTTGTGTCATCAAAAATAATGATTGATATAATTGATAAATGTTTGAATAATTGATAACATTTGATTTTATGTGTGTGAGTGTGTATGTGTGTATGCATGTGTATGTGTGTGTGTACCCTAAATGAATCACTGGGCATGCTGGTAAACAGAGATAGTCCTAATCTTATCAGTTACATTATTATGATTATGATTATATAATTAATCAATTAAATAATTATAAAGAGTATAATTATGACATTATACTCTTTATCTGTTCTTTTATCCCCATGCCTTTTTTTTTTAAAAGATTTTATTTATTTATTTGACAGAGAGACAGACAGCGAGAGAGGGAACACAAGCAAGGGGAGTGTGAGAGGGAGAAGCAGGCTTCCTGCTGAGCAGGGAGCCCAGTGTGGGGCTTGATCCCAGGATCCTGGGATCATGATCTGAGCTGAAGGCAGATGCTTAGCGACTGAGCCACCCAGGCGCCCCATCTCAGTGCTTTAATGCTAAGTGCTTTATATGCATTTACTCATTTAATCTTATAAACAACTCTTGGGTAGGGTATTCTAATAATAACTTTTACATAAGTTAGCATAAAGGCTAAGGACATAAATATGTCTCCAAAGTTATACAGCTAAAAGAATGGTGGGTGGAGGACTTGAATTCTAGTTTTATTCAAGGGGACATGATCTTAAGTATTAAAATATAATACAGATCTTAATATAGTCTCCGTAGCTGTGTTCCCTAGGAAGCAGATTCTAGACTAAGATTTGTTTACAGGAAGTTTACTGTTGAGTGAGTATAGGAAAACCATCTGTGAAGGGGTGAGGGATGCAGGATTTTACAGAAGGAGGTGAACTGAGTACATTGACAATACAGGTCTGCCTGGTGAGCTCTGAACATGGAGTAGCTTTTCATAACTGCCCTGTATTGAGAGGAGTGGGTCAGGCCCTTACTCTTCCACATCAAACTAGACTTTGGATTGTATCTAGTTCTAGAGAGAACATGTAAACTCGGACGAAGTAGCTCTCTTTACTCAGGGAAAAGTCCTGGGAAAGGACTTAGCCGTGACTCATGAGCAATCTTCATGCCCAAAAGCTCTGAGAATATGTGTCTTCATCCTGGGGGGAAGATTTGGGTTATTTACCTAGTATCCAGCTATTGGCCATTCGTCTATCTTCTTTTAGAAAATATCTATTTAGATTCTTTGCCCATTTTTCAATTGAGTTATTTTCTTTTTTGCTATGAAGTTGCATGAATTCTTTATGTATTTTGGATAGTAAGCCCTTATCACATGTAGTTTGTGAATATTTTCTCCTATTCTGTAGGTTACCTTTTCAATTTATTGATTGTTTCCTTAGCTGTGCAGAAGCTCTTTAGTTTGATGCAATCCCACTTGTTTATTTACTCATATTTTCAAGAAAACAAAACAAAACAAACTATATTGACTTAGTCTGCAAAATGGATTAATTCACCTTAGTTCCGTTGTCTATGCTTCGTTCAGTTACATGTACAAGAGGGAGATTCACATATTATAAATAGGCCTTCAGGGTCGAGAGCAAGGGCAGATTATTTTCAAGGGATTTTTAGAAGGGGGCAGATCTCTAGTAGATTGATCTTAGTCTAAATACTTGGAATTCTCTGTTTTGGCTTTAATAGCCTCTTCTACTATGATTAACAATTAAAATGCATTTTTGATTCCCTGTGAACTTTAGCCAGACTGTAACTACTGCATGGGACATAATCTCAAGGTTGGTATGTTTTCCTTTCGGGTAACTCTGTTTCTGTATGGAAATTTTAATGTCTTAAAACTTGAAAATTTGATAGGTCAAATATCTGAGGCTGGAGGACCACAAGCTCAACAGAAAAAAAAGTTAGCTCCAATATTGTGTTTAAATTTAGATGTGCTTCTGGGTAGATCACAAATCTGTGCACTGTAGATGCAAGAATGTACAATGTGCTTACAGAATTTAGAGACTTGCTATCTAATGGTAATACCCTAAACTGCAGTCAGCCATGTTCCAAGAAAACGATCCACAGTTTAACACTATCTTAACATTAAATGATTGCAGAAATGTCTTTTAAGAGTTTGCAACAATCCAAATTTTTAATAGTTTTTACTTTGTTAACATTTTCTTCCTATTCTGCAAGGCACAGAGTTTTGTTGATGGAAGACAATTTTTAAATTTTTAAAAAATATTTTCATTGAGAAAAAAATAAGAATTGATTTATGAGAGCCAGCAAGATCATTATAAAGACACAAATAACTCAAAGTATAACTATTTATATGTTAATAAATGTTAAAAACACTTTGAAAGTATCATTGATACTTAAATTATCTAAACAGATAATTAACTTTAGCTTCATAGACAATCCTTTACATTGTTATTATCCTGAATCTTTGCTGACATTCTAAACAAAAGGGATTATTAGTTTATTTAGAGACCCCTACATTGACCTGTCTTCACAAAATAATACAAATAACAAACAAAGAAGCAAGCAAGTCTTGCTATCATGCAGCCAGTGTTTAGTACAGTTTTATAGTCAGCAGTCTAAGTATTTTGACTATGTACATTTTGCTGCTTCTTTACTTGCTACACTCTACTTCAGCCATAAAATAAAAGGTAATGTATTCCGTCAACAGAATGAAATAATGCTACTAGGTAATAGAGTCTGAAGTGTTTACAAATCTATAAATGAAGACTGCACCATTAATATGAATGAATATAATCAAATGCTTTCATGATAATTGCTACGTACATAGTATAGCATAACCTGGGTATTTTTAGTATAATAGTTGTAGGCTTTATAATCAAGGAAAAACTATTAGTGCTCACAAGCACTGATTTTCATGTTACAAAGGACGTTCTTTTTAAATCTTTCCAGGTCCATGTCAAGGCAATTATCACAGTTTCCTATGATTCCTTATGAACTCAAACACACTTTGTATCATAACATATCTAACTAAACCATTTTGAAAAGTGGACTAGCCAATTTAGAAAAACTACCCAGGCAAGATGTCAAGTCAGGTGGGATTCTTTCTATTGGAATCTGACATATGCCATGATTTTGGACAAATTCCACAATATTACATGCAAGGTATGAAAGAAGAGGCTTTGCTGAGTGAAAAGAATCTTACAAGGCCAACATAAGTGGGATGAGAAGCTTCAGTTCTCCTGTGATGGGCAGGATCAGGAACCACTGAAATCAGCTTTTTTTTTTTTTAAAGATTTTATTTATTTATTTGAGAGAGAGAATGAGATAGAGAGAGAGAGCATGAGAGGGGGGAGGGTCAGAGGGAGAAGCAGACTCCCTGCCGAGCAGGGAGCCCAATGCGGGACTCGATCCCGGGACTCCAGGATCATGACCTGAGCCGAAGGCAGTCGCTTAACCACCCAGCCCTGAAATCAACTTTCAAGGAAGGAGTTGTAGAAGTGGTATCCGCTTCAGCTCTCAGCTGCTACAGGGTTTATATAAGTTGTGGAGAGTCCTTTCCCCCAATGTCAGACCCCTGCTGGAACTGCTAACATCCTAGGACTAGTAAAGGCAGGATTGTGGGTGCCAGATGTTCACAGATTATCTGAGGAGAACTTGGCAGCTGTGAAATATTACTGCCCCCATCCATGTGAACAGCTGAGCTCAGGTGCTGGTCCAACGTCTAAATACAGATGTACACCTGGTTCCAAAAAGCTGACTGTTTAGTCAAACAGTGAACATTCAGTATCATTATCCCATAGAGCTCAACACAATACGTAAGTAAATTTTTCAATTGAAATAATGTTTCTTCATTGAAAGAATTAAAAAAAATAATCAAGCCAGACATAAATGAAGACATAAAGAGTTTCAAGTTCACAGATTTAAGCGTAGATAGATAAATAGGTAGATAGAACATTTACTCTTTATTAAAACCTAAGAATGAAAAGGAAATGGTAATAAAAGTATAAGAAATTCATGAAGATTGTTTGATAACAATAATAATTTTGCATATAAATAGGCATAATTAATAATTTAGGTACTAACATCAAACATTAAGAATGACATAGAATTTTCTAGAACATCTAAGAACTTATTGTAGTTTTCTGAAAATAAAAGACATATACAGAAACTAGTAACATACTTATATCTTCTCTAATTTATGACCTGCAATTCTGTACCATTTATTCCTTCATTGCAGACATGATCTGAATATTAGAGAGCATCTTTACAAAACCATGGCCAAGTGCAAATCATAAAAATAAATATGTGAATTTATCTGACTTAACTCTGGATTGTGGTACACTATCATATATATCAGTTCTAAGCTCCCTTTTTTAAAGGTCTGGCTCTCCAGACATTTTTTTTGGTCTCCCTTGATAGTGGGTAGAAATCTGCTAAATGACATTTTAAAAATTGTAACTTAAGTGGGGAGAGGGGAGTAATGGTATTATATCAAAATAAGTGACCTGGGCCTGGGCTATGGTCTTTATGTAAAGCTCTTACAAGCATTTTGTGACCTTGAGCAGTAAGAATTTATGAGCTCTTAGACTCTGCTTGGCTACTCTATAAGACACTTCCATTCATATCTGGTTGAGCAAATAGTAAACACAACATCAAAGGAAAGAATCCAGTTTTACATTGTGAAGTACACATTTGACTTTTCTTTTTTTTTTGCACTAAAAATGCGTAGAGAAGTGAATCATTATACATGGCATTGTTTTCAAAATAGAAAAATTGTATCTATTGGGACATTCTTTAGGCTTGTTCAAAAGAAAATGTTCTTCTCTCTCTCTCTCTTTTTTAAAGTATAAACAAGGGAAATGATTTCTGACTGTCTTGTTACTATAGGAAACTATATTTTCAGCAGGAGAGAAATAAGATTGCTTTCATTATTTTAATTGTATGACAGTTTTCCCAATACAGAAAAGAATTGACTTTGGAGGCTTAAAAAAGCACTCATATGTAATGAAAACTCCTTTTCACATTGCAAAAGCATATGATATTGTCCTACCTTTCAAAAAGATGTGAAACTTTCTGCAGCTGTTTCACATAAAGTATTGTGACACTGGGTAATTTAACTGTTGAAATATTTCATCCATAAAAAAAAGTTTTTTGAGACAGAGTTACAGATAACCCAACTGCATTCATTCATATTCACTGTTTGCTTTTGTTGAATGCATAAATGATTTGCCCAACTGTGTAATGAAGTTTATTCCAAGTTTTCCCTAAACTCTATCCATTTTCCTTTGGAAAGGAATGGATGAGTTATATAGAGTCTGCAATTTATGTGCAGTGAGGTAAAATGCTAACAATGTAAGTGTTCTGATTTAACAACAAGGAAAGTATTTAGTTGGGGGCAGGTATCTCTTCTATATTTGTAACCTCACTTTTCTTTTTTAGGTGTTGTTTTTATTAGCACACAGTAGCAATGAAAGAGTAAATTGTAAACATTCATCATCTAAGCATTGCATTTATTGATTTTCTCATATGCAGCACTTTGCATCCTTGGTGATATATGTAAGAACCCAAGAGAAATGAAAGGTTGTAACTATTCACTGATGATGAATTTCCGATGAGAGTTTAAAAATGAGTTAAGAAAAACAACTCTGTAACAGTAGGCAAACAGGAAAATACTCATTTAACATGCTTTAGATGCATCATCTGTGGCTTACAGGGACAATTAATTTTGTGCATGCTAACATGTGTATGCCTTTACTTCCTGAAAAGCCCTCCACATCTATCCTATATTTATGTACAACCTGCCATTCTCAAATCAAGGTAAAAACCGCTGGCTTTGGAAGGTGACGGTATTTCCAGATGTTATTTTTCCATAACATCAGCAGATATCGAGAGTAGCTGTATGCTTTTTATTTTGTTACATTGGCAGTTGAAGCTATGATATAAAAATGTAAATGTGTTAATGACCGCTTTTGGCTTACAAATGATTTAAACGAATAGATGCCGTGGGTCCATGAACATAGATTCCCATTTAGATTTGAAAATTCGTTTAACTACTGTGCATAATGGGTGCACAGTAGATTGAATACACTTAGGCATTGATTAGTGATTGATAGAGATTAGGGCTGAAATACTACATAAAAGTTAAGTTCCACCCCTCATCTTGTGAACTAGCTGTGTCCAATATGATTATCATCTGTTTTTTGTAAAGATATTCTGAATTTTTGTAGTTTGTTGAGAGTATAAATGGGAAGAGAGAAAAAGTGATATTGTTTCCATTTATGCAAAAAAGACACACATTTTTTAAAACTAACATTATTGTCCATAAAACATCTTTCATTATTTCTATGTAGTTCCTGTAAGCCTGAAACGCAGTACTACCTTATTAAATAAGCATCTACTAAAGTACTCCTTTTTTATTCCCTTAAATAGAAGTAAATCACACACACATAAAAAAATATATAGCAAACAGGCCAGACTTAAATTCATTCTGAGTATGGCTTTATATAACTTAAACATCTTTTAACATATCATGATGGGAAAAAATCTATTTAATGTTCTCAAATCATGCAAACTCGACTTTTTTTGAGTATAATTTTTCAAATGCTTTTTGGAATCTAGATAAATGAGATTCAATAGTGGAAATGCATATATCCTAAGGATCATAAACAGATTGACAACAGGAAGCTAAGGGTGGTAAGTGCAGGAAGCAGAAGCTGAGAATCAGAAGTCCCTGGGTTGTAGGTTTGTGTCCATCATCTCTTCTGTGACCTTGGGAGATGCCCTGCTTTCATTTTGCCTCTATATTTGTAAAAGGTAAACTATTTTTCTTTCACATAGTTCTAGATTTTAGTGGAGGCACTTCAAAGGCAGAAGTATTGCCTAAAGGGAAGAAATAGCACTATTAGTAAAAACCAGAAATATGGTAAGCACAATTAAGGGAAAGATGAGTCTAGTGCATTACTGGTATGAAGTGTGAAACTAAGCTGATTTAAGTTCTGTCCATCTTTTCTCCTGGATGCTACCACATGCATAAAATGTCAAGGCACTAATTTATATTGTATACATTCTCTGAAAAGGTCAATGTCCAATGCTATGTCACTTATTCACTGACTTGTTTTCCAGAAACTTTCTCTGTAGCACAAACATAGAAAAGATGCCAAACACCTCAAATAACTATTGTCAAGCCCTCTTATAGAACTATGCTGTTGTTTCTGTCTTCACTCACAATCTTATTGACTATAGATAATTTAACATATTATTGTTTGCAGTTTGGACTATTTTTCTCACAATCCACAGCAAGTAAGAAATAGTTGAGCACAAAGGGTTTGAGAATGGTGACAGGTGAAAAGCTCAGCTCAGGGATAGCAGAAATGTCAAATTGACAGTCAGGTATCAAAGAATAAGACAGAAAAGTTATTAAAAAAAATGAAGCAGTATGGTGAGTTTTACTACTGTTGACCCTGGATCTCCAACAACAACAAGAAAAGGAATGAAACTGTCTTTGATGTCCTCTGATTGTGTATAGTTTATAATCCATTTTTAAAAGATGTCATATAACGATGGGTGAATTAAACCAGGGGAGGATGTGAGAGATTATCTGAGACTATAGTTTCTCATTTTACAGGTGAAAAAATGAAGAAATATGAGTTTCATCATCTACCTAAGATTATAAATAAAGATTTAAAATTAATAAAATTTTACTTGTCAGGGTAAACCTTAGCTATTTATAAAGTTCTCTATGTGAGGTAGTTTATTCCTTAGCAATGTCGTGTGAGTGTGTATGTCTGTGTGAAGCTATCTAGCTATATGTATATATTCATATTTATTTTTATAGCAACATATGCATCTTTCTAGCAACTATATATGAGAAACATATGTCTTAGTTATCAAGTATAACATTCCTCCAATATTTTTACAATATTTTTTAAACTCATATTTGAGGTTGAACATAATTATGCTATTAGGATTCACCCTAAATTTACAAGTCTATATCTAGAAAATAAGCCTAATTAAGTCCAGAATCACTTAATAGTCAGTATTAGGATGGGAATAAGAAGTGTTCCCTGTTGGGTCTTGTTATCTTACAGATACACATGATAACAGATGGACTTCACTTTGGTAAATCTATTAGGGATATGCCAAATGGCACGCCAAAAAAAGAAAAAAGAAAGCAAAGAAATATTGGAAACTTTCAGGCCATGCATGAGCCCTTTATTATAGCATGGTTCGTATTTTCCAAATGTGATGCCTGAGCCACTTGTGTGAGAATTAAAGAAGTAGCTCTGATACCTGTGCAGGGAGAGAAGGAAAGAATGAGGCATGAGTAGCCAGCATCTCAGATTGCAGTGTAGGTCTGAAGCTTTGTGACCAGGCCAAAAATTTGGAGATCCAGAGCAAAATTTACCCCCACATGCACACATGTGCGCGCACACACACACACACACATTTGTGGAGAATATAATTAGACTTTGGAAGACTTGTAAAGGAAGTAATATCTAGACAGAAACCTGAAGAATGAATAGAAATTATCCAGGAGAAGAGATAGAAGTATATCAAGAAAATAGTGCTTCAATAACAATAATTGGAATTAGTCCATGTGCATAGACATGCTGGTGAGATAGGAAACACAGTGTATTTGGTCAACAATCTCTCGACCAGGGAATATGAGTAAGTAATTGTGGATGCCAGAGAATTAGGTCAGCTTATATCAAAAAGGTATTTATCAGCCTGGGCAAGGAGTCAGGGCTTGAGAAAGAAGTCTTTTGGAATGACAGAGATTAAGCATGTTTAAATACTGACAGAGAGAAGTTGAAGAATAAGGAAAGAGAAAAGGTCATCGGCAGAGACTGTCTCACGTAGAGATGACATTGGCACTTACCTTCTGTTCCCTTGTAACTAGCAGAAAGGTTTTCCTTATTTCTCTCCTCTCCTCAGAGTTATCTCCATTCCCTGATTGTTTTCCACTCATGAGTCTTACTTCTCACCCCTTTGAAATTTGCTATTAACTCTGTGCACCCCACCAAGCTTGCTCTAATAATCAGTGATCCTCTTTGAATAAATCAGTAGTCTACAGTACTTACTTTATTTTCAGTGACCTTTGATTATGTTGACCATTTTCTTCTCAAAAGAATCTCTTCATAATGCTTTCACATCTGCACAAGAATGTTTATGGCAATATTTTCATAATAGCCTCAAACTGGAAGCAATTCAAATATTTATCAAAATTATAAAGGATAGGGGCACCTGCGTGGCACAGCCGGTTAAGCAGCCAACTCTTGGTTTCAGCTCAGGTCATGATCTCAGGGTTGTGGGATCCAGCCCCACATTGGGCTCCATGCTCAGTGTGGATTCTGCTTGAGGATTCTCTCTCTCCCTTACCCTTTGCTCCTACCCACCCCTTTCTACAAATGGATAAATAAATCTTTCAAAAATTATAAAGGTTAAATTATGGTGGTTTTATTTTTACTTTTACTTTTTGTGGTTGTTTTAGTCAATGGATTATTATACAGTAATGAAAAGGAATGAACTTTTTTATAGACACTGACATGCTGACTCGCACAAACATTAATGTTAAGTGAAAAGAGCCATAATCAAAATATGTTTCCAGTTATTTAAAACTCAAACTGCCAACCAAATTATATTATGCTTAGGAACTCAGGAGAATAATTATTTTATGAGTGTGAGAAGAGTTGAAGTTGGTAAGGGGCATGTGGGGTTTTTTTCAGGGGTACCAGAAATGTTTTATTTTTTACCTGGATTGTTGTTACATGAGTTCACTTTAAAATACTTTATCAAGTGGAACATTTGTGTTTTATTAACACTTATCTATGTGTGTTATATCTCACATTAAAAAAAATATTAGAAGCATTAAGTCAAGAATACTAAATAAGACCACCCTTTCTCCCTAGCTTTTATGACATTATGCTCTTGCATTTTTCTTATTTTTCTGACTGCATCATTTCAGCATCCCTCTGTAGGGTCTACCATCCTTCAAGTTTTGATATTAATCAAGACTTTTACTTATGTCTGTTTTCAGAATTCCCCTTGGTAATCTGCTGCTTTAACAAGACTCCGGTTATTATCCACAAGCCATCTATATATATTTCAAGTTCAGACCATTTTCTGATGCTCCAGGATCACATGCCCAACTCCATAATTAATATCTCTTCTGGAATGCCTCACAGCCATCTCAAATTCAGTATACCCCTAACCTAAATATTGTCCTACCAGAGCATCTCCCTCTCCCAGCTTTCCCTCATTCAGTGAATAACTATTTATACCCCATTGCCCAACCTGTGGACTTGGGAGTTACGCTAAATTCGTCCAGTCCATATATTCCCATCATATAAAATGTCAAACCCTGTAGAATCTACCTCCTAAATAAGCTCTAATTTGCCTGTGTCCCTTCAATTTTCTTGCCAGAAAACTGTCCAGGCAATAATTAATTGCTTGCATTTCTGTGCCAGAATCCTTAGCTCATTCCTGACTTAAGCATTGCCCACTATCAATCTAACCCACGAAAAACAGCCAAATAAACATTTTTAAATGTAATCATGAATTCTGATCTTATCACTCGCTTAATAAATCTAGCATGTTTCTTCAAGTTTGTGTAAATAAATTTTTTCCATTGACTAGATAAATTTCTTTCGGATAGGTAGATTTGCACCCATTTCTCAAAGGACACCATGCATATCTACATTAAATAAAGGACTGAAATTATGCCAAACTTAAAATTACCAAAGAAAAAATAAAATAATATTTCATAACTACCAGAGTATGTATGACCGATAGTGGATCCTTCATTTCCAGAGCTTGTCATTTATAAATACCTTACTCTAATAGAAGGAATACCACCTATGATCTCCACATATTTTTTTCCATATGTTCTTGCCAATTCCAAACCTAACAGCTTGAAAAGTGTTGGGAGCTTAAAAAAGTAATAGACTCTTCCCTTAGCCTCAATATCATGACATGCTTAACGTTTGTCTGTCTAGATCTTCTCATCAGGCTTGAGTTGGAAAGCAACTTACATTATGGAAATACAAAAACCCAAGACTGTGAATGCAGAGAATGTGTTTGTGTTGTGTTTAGTGTTGTGTTGTGTTTAGTGTTCTAGCCCTAACCCCTGAAACCCTGCCTGGACACAGCAACTTTTCTGTGTTAAGAGTCTCCAATGAATGAGTGGAGATAGAATCTGTTCCGCCAGATTCTCTTTTGAGAATCTTTGCCAAAATTTGTCAAAAAAACAACCTCATCAGTCAACAGTAAGCATTTAAAATGAAAGGTCATTATGGAGAAGGGTAAAGAGAAGGTGATGATCTAACTGAAGTAAAGTGGACCAGACACTACGAGAAAAACAAACAAACAAACAAACAAAAAAACAGCAGAAGTCAGATTCATGGGAAATAAATATGGAAGGATAGCCGAATCCTATTAACTGATTGGTGGTAGAGAATAGGTAAATGTCTCTCTGAAGTAGAATGGGGGAGATGGTATTGCTGGAAATACTCTTGTCCTCTGTGGAAGAATGAAAATTGATAGGTGGTCTGAAAAAGCATGCTAGTTGAATGGCGTAGAGAGGCTAGAGCAATGAGTGAAATGGATAAATAATTGGACCAAGAACAAGACCTTCTGGTTTTCCTTCTCATTTCTAATACTTCCTAACAGAGAGGCCCTGAGGAATTCACTTAATTTTCTTGAGTTTGGTTTTCACATGTGTAAAATAAGGATAAAAACTACCTTGTCTATCTCTCTGAGGCTTTGGGAAGATCAGGCTGGGATAATATCCATGAAACAGCTTTATGAAATTTATAGTTCCCTTTAAATCATCGTTTTTTGTTATAATCATTATCATAAAGCACTCTAGTGTGTACAGTGGGACTTCTTTACTGAAAGTGTGTCTTTTGTCTTTTAAGAGAGGTTCTAAGGTGAGTCCCACCTTTGTATTCAGTAGTAACTGAAGAGCTCATCCCTGGAGTCTGTGAAGTCAAAGCAGAGCACAAGAAACTGCACGTACAGGTCTGGAACCTGACTAAAGATCAGGGAACTACAGAGTATAGTTCAAGATAAAGCTGTCTCTTGATCACTTTCTCTGGGGAGAAAAAAGAAAAAAAGAAAAGAAAAAGGAACAAGAAGAGAAGGCAAAAAGACACTGCCTCCCAGAATGGAAGTCTTGATATAATAATGTCTGAGCCTGGCTTCTTGAGAGGAGTTTAATCACTGCTTAGTCAAGGAAGAGGCGGAAGGAGGGCTGCCACCTCACTCTCTGAAGAGACAGGTCAAAAATCTGCCTCTGCTTTTTGTGGCAATTAATCCCACTACATTCTCTCTGCAAGAGACCCTGAGAATGGCAAGGGCTTTATAGATAAAAGGAATCTTTCTCCCGGTTACACACCCAGATTCCAAGGAGAGGGTGCATCTGTGTGTCCATCACGCACATAGTGACAGTATGGCTAGAGAATACTTATACAGTAAAAGAGAAAATACTCTGAGCATCTAAGTGCCTAATTACATATGCACTGTGTTTAGATTCTTGGTTGGCATTTTGAAAATATTTCTATGGTATCATCAGTGAAGCCTAAATTTAAACAATGTTTTTCATCTGAAATTTGGGTGCCCTATTGAATTAAAATCAGAAATGAATCCAGTTGCTCCAATATTTCTTCTTCCAGAGAATATAGAGTTGGGAATGGGGATTTAATTTGGGAAAAATAAGAACCTCTTGACCTGCCTCACACATAACACATTAAAGCCAGCCTAGTTTTATTTCCTTTGTTCACTTTTAGTTGATTCTAAACAAAAGCAAAGAAAAAAGAATTGTTTGATTTTGGATGGTTTTACACTTCCCAATTCTCAATGATTTACCACATCTTTAAGCCCTCACCCTGTGTCACAAACAATTCAGAGTTTTGCTGTATCTAGCAAAGTCACAAGAAAAGGCAATTTCGACAAAACACAGTGTCTAAAGTCACATATTTCAATATCACAAAGATGTTGGAGATAATTTATTTATGTCCTTTTAATTTGCAGATCACAGAAATGAGACTGAGAAAAATTAAATGGCTTCCAAAGTCACAAAACTGATTAATGTTGAAACAGGTTGAAAACCCAAGTTTTCTGACTCCTGCATCAGTGAAGTTCTCTGTGCCTTGTCTCTCTCCCTCTCTTCCCCCGACTTAGTTCTGTGCTTATGCTTCCAAACAGGAGCTCAGTGCTCTGTGAACATGTCATGTTCTTTAGGCGGCAAGAATAAAGCTATTGTGGTGATACGTTTTCATATTTTGCCTATATGGATAGGTCCAGAATAAGTAGTAAAAAACTCATTTGATGTCTTTCAAAACTATCTGCTGTAAATAAGCATCCTCCTCTGAGTTGCAGAGACAGCGTTGAAACTCTGTGAACTAACATGCCAGCAAAAGGGACTGTACTCTGTGTCATTTTTCTATATATTCAGTAATGATATCATTTTATAAATAAGCTGATACAAACATTTAAAGAAGGAAGATAAACATAAGATGAAGTTATGAAAAACAAGGAATGCTTGAATGTGCAATATAATATTAGAACAAAAGCGTGGATCCTAAGGTGAGCAACTATGGCATACGTGCCCATCATTAAAATTAATTTTAAAAAGTTTAACCTGTACATAATAATATATTTTTTGATAGAGACAAAAAACCCAACACAATTACAATTATTTGTGTGTATTGTTGTAATTAAGGAGGTTGCTTGTTTGGGTTCATATTTTTTAGGGATGAACATCTCAAAAGACTAAACAGGAATTAAAAAATGAGTGAAAAATAAGTGTTTATATAATTACAAATATTTGGCATTCACTAAGCTGTCCAATCTTCTCCTGACTGAAAAGTAAAGAAGGGAAATATCGGGTTTATTTAAGTTTTATTTTGGTATATGTGTGTCTTCCATCCCTCAGGTGCCTGGATATATAGGTACAGTAGGCTGAATAATGTCTTCCCCCAATCCACCACCTCCACAAAACACACACATGCACACACACACACACGCACACACACACAAACCCACATCCTAAGCCCCAGTATCTGTGAATGCTATCTTATTTGGAAAAAGGAAATTTGGAGATGTGATTAAATTCAGGATGTTGAGATGGAGAGATCATTCTGGATTATGCATGTGGTCCAATATGTAATCATAAGACTCCTTGTACAAGGCAGGCAGAGGGAGATTTGACAACAGGAGAGCAGAAAGCCATGTAACCACAGCAACAGAGACGCACTGATGTGGCCAGAGCCGAGGAATATGGCAGCCACCAAAACCTGGGACAGGCAAGGAATGGATATTCCTCCAGAGCCTCCAGACTGAACCAGCCCTGCCACCTCCTCGATTTTGGCCCTCAAAGACTCATGTCAGTCATCTGGCCACTAGGACTGCAAGAGAATACATGTCTGTTGTTTTAAGCCATTGAGTTTGTAGTGATTTGTTACAACAGCAGTAGGAAAACAATATAGTAGCAATAGATAAATTTATTAAGATAAGGAACAGTGTCATCTAATCATAAAAATATTAAAATTAAATTATGTCCTTACCCTGGAACTTTGGAGGGAAAATCTCACTGAAAAGTTTAGTATCTTCATATGATCATCTTGTTTTCCTGTTGTTAAATCCATCAGAAAAGGGAAATACATATTATGTCATCTAACCTGTGCTCTGGATTAGGCATTGGCAGAATTGTGGCAAATCCTAATAATCTCGAAGATGGCCCGTCTGGGATACCTGTAAATAAATTACTTAGTAGGAGCTGCTCCCAGTAGAAGTTCATCCCAGTGCACAGCTTTCATAGCCAAGTATTTTTTTCCTCTGTTATTCTCTCTATATCTTGTCATACTCATTTAAAGGAAAGCTATCATTTAAGGTGATGTACTGCACTGGCCTGCACCTGGACATTTCCAGGATGTGGGAATCTTGCAGGTCACAGTATCTTGAATGATCCTTACAAGGCCTGGGGGAATAAAAAAATGAAAGCAGATAAGATGCCCTGAGCTCTTGCTCTCACATCTGCTCCCCCAACACCCATCTCCATCTATTTACAGCATATTATTACCTAGTGGTAGAAGCCAAATTCTAACCAATACCGAGAACTCTCCAGGGAACAGTAACTTGAATTGGAATAAAGGTCAAGCTATTTACAAGAATGTAAATGTGAAGGTGTCTGCTCATTTTATTTTATGGACCTGTTCACAAATAGCCCTGGGAAAGAGAACAGGAGATTAAATCAAAAGTAAGTTTTCATAGGTAGAACAGAGAATTTGGAAGCTGAAAATCTGTAAGTGAATCTGAGCTTCACCCTTTTCTACTTTCCTCATGTACTATGGCAGATACACACTAAGGTGAATCCCAGTGAGTCACACTCATGTAAAATATGCACCCCCCCCCCACGGGAGGATGGGTGGAATCTGTAATTTGCTTCTGGTCAATAGAATATGGCAAAGGTGACAGGACATCTCTCCATGATTGCATCATATTGTATGAGACTCCCATCTCGGCAGACCAGACAGATTCTCTTGCTGGCCTTGAAGATATTAGGTGCCATGTTGTAAGGCCTGTGGGAGGGTGATATGGCAAAGCCCTGAGAGAGAGGGGTAACTCAAAAATCAGAGAGCGATCTATACATGCCAGCCAGCAAGAAATCAGAATCTTCTGCAAACAATCATGTGAGCTAGGAAGAGAACTGGACCCTAGGAAAGAATATAGCTAGCTGACATCCTGATGGCAGCCATGGGAGACCCTAGAGGACTCAGCCAAACTCTGTCCTAACTCTGGACCCACAGAACCTATGAGATACTAAATATACGTTGTATTAAGCTGCTAGGTTTGTAGTGATTTATCAAGCAACAATAGAAAAGTAATATATCCATAAAATCTGTAACTCAGCTTCTGAGAGTTTGTCAAATAATGCAAGTAGGATGACTTGTGCATAGCAAAACTCAGTGAATATTAGTTATCAACATGCTTAATTGACAATTTTGAAAAATAAGGGATTAAAACCATGCAAAATCTATAAACCTATAGTTCTATAATTATTTTCATATATAGAGGTGCTAGACTATCCTTAAGCTTTGAGCACTTTGTCGAACCTCATGATTCCCAAACCAAAATAAATAATCTAATCAATCTAAAGATTTGGAGGACAAACATTTTGTCACTGTCATCAGCGTGTGTGATTTCCACTGTTTTACACTTTGATGTATCTAGTCTTTGACATTGACATCACATTCTTTCAATAGAATTCATTTCATGTAAATTGTTTTAAAATAATCACCTTAATCCCAATAGATAATTGTGAGTTAATTATTTGGGGAGAAGGGTTAGTAGAACAAGCTGGACTCTTAACTTGGACACCACTTTGCAAACACATCCCTTGTGTGGACTTTGAAGTCAAAGACCTGGGCTTACATCTAAGTTCTGTTATTATGTTTTATCTGACCTTGAAAGTCACTTCTCCTGGGACCTCAATTGTCCTAACTTCAAGTGAAAGTTTCCCTCGTTACTATTGCTGATGTCCATGAAGATATTTTCTAAATTGTAACCCCCTATGAAATGTTACTTATTATTTATTTTCCATTTTATTGATCCTTTATAAATGTAAGAATGACAAATAAGAAAAAGAGGTCTCTCATGTGTTCTCATTTTCTACAATTTCAATAATGTAGTTAAATTCTTATTCTGTGATAGTCATTTTTAAAAGAAATTATTTTAACTCTCTCTTTTTTCTTCTCTGGCAGTTACATCTGCTGCTCTCACATTCATTATCCTTCCCATCTCTTCAGTTTCTTTCATTCAAGTGAGAAAATCCATCAAGGTGATCAAAGGAAATGTCAAACATGGTAAAAATGTTGAGTTAGATCATCAGCGTACTTCAAAGACTTCTGACTATGGCATTATCACAAGAAAGTAAGTGCCCAACAAACTGTTATCAAAATCACTGATCAGGTCTTAGAAGAAATTAATTGTGCTACACGTTAAAATTTGTGATAGAGAATCCCGGATTTTATAACTCCTAAAAAGCAGTTTTGCATACAATGTAGCATTGTATGTAATGCAACGTGCTCTAGTAGATTTGGAAAACAGGGCCTCCTGTTTGACGAGTGGCCAATCCTCAGAGGGATTACTCCATTGAACTTCGAATTAAGCACCTAGGAAGACGTTTACAGCCATTATCTCTAAGGAAGAAAGCAGTGAATACTTTTCTATCTAAAATATCATACTTCTAAACTATGTGGTGGAATATATAATTCTGGATGGGAGGTAATGAGCCTATTTGCTTTTTTTTTTTTTTTTTTAAGATTCTTTATTTGAGGGTGCCTGGGTGGCTCAGTTGGTTAAGTGACTGCCTTTGGCTCAGGTCATGATCCTGGAATCCCTGGATCGAGTACTGCATCGGGCTCCCTGCTCGGTGGGGAGTCTGCTTCTCCCTCTGACCCTCCCCCCTCTCATGTGCTCTCTCTCATTCTCTCTCAAATAAATAAATAAAATCTTTAAAGAAAAAAAAAGATTCTTTATTTGAGACAGGGAGGGGCAGAGGTAGAGGGAGAGAGAGAGTCTTAAGCAGATTGCCCTGAGCATGGAGGCTGATGTGGGGCTCGATCCCACAACCCTGAGATCATGACCTGAGCCAAAACAGAGTCAGATGCTTAACTGACTGAGCCACCCAGTCGCCCCCCACAATGATCAGATATTTCTTATAGATATTTAGTATAAAGTAATATTTGCTCATTTAAGAATTTTATCAGAATAGAAAAGCATACAAAGAAAACCAAAATCTTTCTCTCCCATTTCTAATTCCTTACAAATATGACTAACCTTAACCTGGTCTGTGTTTCAGGTAATGCCCCTAGCAGGGAAGGGCATTTTCACTGAGACCTGAAGCAAAAGTTAGGACGTAGCCATTGCATAACATGAAAAAAATACTACTATTTATTAGAAGGAAAGTCATATGTAAGGGTCCCTGGAGAATGTAGAAATGGTGTCAAGTAAATTAAAGAACTTTAGATTTCTGGAAGATATATATTAAGGAGAAAAGTTGTAAGAGAAGAACCTATAAAATTAGAAATGGATTATGGGATCTCATAAACCATGTTGAGGACTGTAGACTAACCTAATGGGAGAAAGGTAGTTACTTAGACAGCATAAGGATGAGCAGGAGACAGACCTATGTTGTGTGCTAAAACAAAGGAAAACGTCAGCATTTTGCTTTTAACAGTTTGGCTGCTCAGATATCCTAAGAAACAAACAGCTGGAATCATTGTTTTAAAGGTAAAGATGAAATCACAAAGACAAAGGGAATCCTAGAGGGAAAAAGTAAAAAAAGCTTAAACCAGAAATTTATCACAAAAATCACAGGTGACCATGGAAGCATAAGTCCATATCATACACTGGATTTCAATTGTTATTTGGGTGGTGAGAGAGAAGTTTGATAATGTTGGAGAATCTGAACAGAGATATCCTCCATGTAGAACTAGGACCACTGCAAGGCCAGAAACTTAGTGTAGTATAGGTAAGAAAAACACCTATTCTCTGGCAAAAAAAGTTGCCAAGAAATATTTTGTATTCCAGACTTGAGTCAGGTTGAAAAATGAGAGTCTCTACCAACAATCTTAGTTATGATGGGGTATAATTTCGCATAACTTAAGCAGTTAAAAACTCCTAAGAGACAAATCAAACTTAAAGTTGTCTGTGGTGAGTAATGTCTTTCTGACATAAGTAAACACTGTCCTCCTGGAGGGATTTATTTTCAGCACAGGACCGCATCATTTCCACAGCAGACTTCTCATCATAAACTTTAGATGCCAGTAGGCTTTGGGCTCATGTATTCATAGCGCTAAAAGAAAAAGCAAAACAAAACAAAACAAAAAAACCTGTCAAACAAGAATCCTGTAACTGACCACCATCCTTCCAAAGTGAGGGAGAAATTAAGACATTCCCAGATAAGCAAAATCTGAGGGAGTTCATAACCACTGGACCGATCCTGTAAGAAATCCATGTTTAAGGATTGGTAGACTTAATATTGAGAAGATGTCAGTACTACCCAAAGATAACCACAGATTCAGTGGAATCCCTACAAAAATCCTAACAATGTTTTATGCAGAAATAAATATCTTGAATAAGAAGAACAAAGTTGGAAGGCTCACTTTTCCTAATTTCAACACTTATTACAATTACGAGTCAGTAATGAAAATGGTGTGGGACTGGTAGAAAGACAGACATATAGACCAATGGAAAACAACAGAAAGCCAAGAAAGAAACCCTTGAGTATGTGTTCAAATTGGTTTTTACAAGGGAACCAAAACCATGCAATGAGGAAAAGACAGTCTTTTCAATAAATGGTCTTGGGAAAACTGGCTATCCACAGGCAGAGAATGAAGTTGGACCCTTACCGCACAGCACATACAAAAATTAACTTAAAATTCATCAAAGACCTAAAGATAAGAGCTAAACTATAAAACTCGTACAAGAAAACATAAGGGAAAAGCTACATGAAAATAGATTTGGCAATTATTTCTTGGATATGACACCAAAGTCACAGGCAACAAAAGAAAATTATAAACAAACTGAATTTTATGAAAATTAAGAATTTTGTGTATCAAAGGACACTATCAACATAGTGATAAGACAGCCTACGGAATGGGTGAAAATATTTATAAATCATATCTCTGATAAGAGATTAATATTCAGAATACATAGAGAACTTCTAAATTCAATACAACAATGACAAAAAACCCGAATAACTGAATTCAAAGATGCGAGCAAAGGACTTGAATAGACATTTCTCCAAAGAAGGCATATAAATGGTCAATAAGCTCATGAAAAGATGCTCAATATCAGTCATCATTAGGAATGTGCAAATAAAAGTCACAATTACATAGTATTTCACACCAGTTAAGATGACTACTATCAAAAAATCAATTAACAAAACAGTAAATAACAGGTATTTGCAACAATGTGGAGAAAGTGGAACATCTGTGCATTGCTGGGGGGGAATATAAAATGGAGCAACCACTGTGGAAAACAATATGGAAGTTCCTTAAAAAAATAAAAATAGAATTATCACACGATAATCTCCACTTCCGGGTATATACCCAAAATCACTGAAGTCAGGATCTTTTTCTTTTTTTTTTTTTTT
>NC_138381.1:10972832-11014612 GCF_054177405.1 Leptonychotes weddellii | reverse complement strand
AGAGAGATAGCGAGAGCAGGAACACAAGCAGGGGGAGTGGGAGAGGGAGAAGCAGGCTTCCCGCCGAGCAGGGATCCCGATGTGGGACTCGATCCCAGGACCCTGGGATCACGACCTGAGCCGAAGGCAGACGCTTAACGACTGAGCCACCCAGGCGCCCTGAAGTCAGGATCTTGAAGAGATATTAATATACTCATGTTTATAATGGCATTATGCATAATAGCTAAAATATGGAAATGACCCAAAGTTCCATCAACAGATCCAAAAGCATCCTGACTTTAGTTTGTAAGTGCTTTGCCTTAAAGTCTTTCTCAATGATTCAAGGGGAAAAAATCATCCTATAAGTGACATTCACTTTGTTAAAAGCTGGGAATCTAAAGATTATTTCTTACCTCAAATGGATAAAAAGCACGCAAGATTTTTTTTGCAGGTCTGCAAAATGCTATAACAATTTTAACTTTTTAAAAAAAGTTAAATCAAGGAATGAAGACATACTCAGGGCATCTAAATTTCATTCTCTTCATATCTAACATAGTCAATTGTCTTACTCAGTTTGGGCTATTATAAAGAATACCACAGACTAGGTGGCTTAAACTAAAAACATGTACTTCTCATGGTTCTGGAGACTGAAAGGCCAAGTCATGTTGCATGCATGGTATGGTGGCTGGTGAGGGCCCTCTTCCTGGTTTATAGATGGCAGTCTTCTTGTTGTATCCTTAAATGGCTAAGCAGGAGGGCTAGCTCTCTCCCTCTTATTAAGATGCTAATCCCATCATGGGACTCCATCCTCATTGCCTAATTACTTCCCAAATTTCCTACCTCCAAATATCATCACATTAAAGCTTCAACATATGAATTTGGAGGTGGGGGGCACATTCAGTCCACAGCACCCAGCAAATTCTGTGTTTCTATATTTTTTTCTAAATTGTGCACAAAAACTGAACAATTCCTTCTTTAACTCATCACTTTCTTATAATTCATCATAGATAACAAGAAAACATTTAGAATTTGCATCATTCTGTCCACAAATATCATTGGCCAGCTCTCAGAGATCATTAGTTACCATTTCCATTTTTCTTATTATATGTTGATCTTCTTTCCGGCTTTGAATAACATTTTCCTCACTATCCTAATATTTCTTACAATAATCTCCTCAATCTTTTCCTAGCTTCTACTGAGTCTTCTCAAGGCATGCCCAGCTTTCAAAAACAGTCTCCCAAAGGCTTCTCAGCTTCTATCTACCAGCCAAGATTCAGGAGAGAGAAGATAAGCCTTCCTCTCGATAAGAGGAATGTCCAAGAACTTGTAGCCATTTTTATTTTGTCATGCATATCAATTGATACAAACACAAGAAGGAAAGCCCAACTGTTGAGCACATTTTGTCTTGGTCACATTATATCACTTCTGCTAATATCCCCTTGGCCAAGTCCAAAGTCAAGGGACAGGAAAATGCACTCCTCTATCAGTGGGAAGAACTGCAAAGTTAGTTACATGGCAAAGGGCAGGGAGGATGCATATTTGTGGTCAATAACTCAGTCTCCCAGAAGAGCTCTTTGTGGCAAAACATAGCCTAACTTTTCTTCTATCTTCATATTGAACCCTACTTCAATGTCTTTTTAGAGTATGAAAGCAGCAAGTTTAATAGGCATTTCAGAACATATATGTATGGAATTTGGAAGTGTTTGGGACAGGTTCCAAAGAAGGAGAAGAGTCCTATTTTTCGCCAAATCTGGGTCCTTTTCTGGTATACTTACCACATACTTCAGCTCTGTGGGAAGAGAACATGTGCATGGAGAAGGAAGGGTATCATGTCGGTCCGCCTTACTTCTGTAAGGGTTCATATGAACTAAATAATCATGCCATTTTAAGTAGAAAGTAATTTTAGTCATGAAATGAGGTTTCCTTTTGCCAGAGGGAGTTAAGAATGGAAAGAGCACAATTTGTAACAATCGCTTTTTAATGGTAATAGAGGTATATGTGGGTATATCCGTCGTACCCAAATATAAAGCATGACATTCATGAAAGGAAAGGCATGATTATGTGCATATTGTGCTACTGTCCCATTAAGAAATAGAAAATCACACTTCTAGAAGAGCTTTCAATTAATGGCTGTTATGTATCATAGTATATCTAGTTTTTTATTGTGTCATTAATGGTTAATATGGTACAATTAGTCCTTAAGCATGTGATTAATATCTACTAACTGCTTAATGCTATTTGGCATTCATTACCAATGAATAGATATTCAATTAATGCCAGCTTATTCCTTGGCACTAACACCACTGAAGTTTTCTTATTTCTCTGTGAATATACCCCACTTACCCTATCTTCTCCTCCCAGGAAGACATTAAATTTTATGGTGACACCCATTTAAGGAAATATCAGTACATGTTAAGTATATGTTGTTATAGCTTATTTTATTAGTGGTGTTATTGTTTTGTAAGTAAAATATTTAAAATATAAAATATTTTAGGATGTACGTGATTTTTTAACCCTAACTGAGAAATCATGAATAATGTCTGTGCTTTCTCTTCTTCCATAATTCATAAACTATAGCTACTCTAAAGACAGCAAACTAAATGACATAATTAAAAAATCAATATGTGTGTCAAGATGTTGTCACCACTTCAAAGGACAATAGAAAGTTCAACAGTTATACGAATATATCAGAGAAAAGTATTCACTGGAGACTAAAATATTGTGAATAAACAATTTCTGAAGCTTATTTTCCCCGAGGAAGGATAACAGTTATTTGGCAAAGGGCAGAGAGGAATATATATATATATACATATATATATATATATATATATATATATATATATAATTTTCATGTCCTGTGAATATAGCTGAAGTAAGCAAGAGGTTGAAAGTCTGGGGGATGAGAACACAATCATTTCAAGCCTTTATTAGTATATTTACTTCCTTTCAATCTATAATTCATTACATGGTAAATATTATAATTTATAAATATCTAGCATCAGGACTGACATAAAATATGGGAACTGCCTGGGAGGGGTTAGAGATTTTTAAATGATAGTTCCTATCATTAGCTTTTTCAATCTCTATAGGCACTTTCACTTTGCATCTAACCAGGCATGCTAACTTCTTGACATATTTTACTTATTTCCAAATATTTGTAACTTTATATACATATGCATGCAACTGTTATTCTGAGTAATTAGGATGAAATTATAAACCAGTTTTTTTTATTTCCTGGATGGATGTTAAAATCCAATATACTTTGTCCCCCCTCCACCCCCCAAAAAAAACCCACACAATTCTTCTAAGTGTACAATTTAAATAAATGGGCAGAGGGGGGTATTTGTAACTCACAACACAGTAGTAAAACTCAAAAAAAAATCCTCCTCACAAATACTTTCTCCTGAGCGTTTTACAGCCTTGTTTTCAGATGTAGTCCCAACAAACTTATTTGTAACCACACTGTGGTAATGTGCAAATTCTAGGTTGTCTATCTCACAATTTTCATGTATCTATTATTTTTCATATTTTGATGCATCAGTTAAATTTTCTATTTTTTCATCCTATTGCACATCATAGAGTTGACATCACTGAGGACATCTGAGAAAGTCCAGTCTAAGAGATTAAAATCCATAAAGCATTAATATACATTTGTGCATATATATGGGAAGAAAAATCTTCCTCAACCATCTTTGGGTTTATGGATGGATCTGAAAATTAAGCTGATAAAGAGAGTTGAACAGGAGAAAAGCCTATACATTTATTTTATATAAGTTTTATATGACACAGGAGCCTTCATAAGGAAATGAAGACACGGTGAAATGGTTGACCCTTAGTAATTTTGTGTTAGGTGTAATGAAGAGTGGACACCTGGGGACAGATTTGGTAGGTCAGAGGGCATGAGGGAAGTGTAGCAAATTGGGGAAAACAGCAGGGCCTATTTGTTCAGATTCATCTCAGTGTCCCTTTGTCTTTGGGGGAAAATGGTGCTCCTTTCCTTAGGGTATAAGGAAGCACCCCCACATAAAGTCTTTCTGACCGAATTTAGGAGAGAAGGGCGAAGGAAGGTCAGGGTGACTTTTCTGCTTCTACCATTTTATCAAACTTCTTCAGCTCAAAATATTCAATATGCTAAGGTGCTATATTTTAGGGTAGTGTGTTCTAAATCCCAACATTTATGTACTAAGTAAGCAAATTCTTAGCATACATAGAAAAACAATAAGTGATTAGAGTTATTACCTGGATTTTATTAAGGACATTTTAATGGAGAAGAAAGCTTTGAGCATGGTTTTGAAGACAGGTGGAAAGGAAGGAAACAAGGTCCTCAAGCTCAACAGAGATAACACACAGCAGCTCTGTCCACCCCACCATTCCTGTTACTTAGAGTTAAGCACACTTTTTTCTCCCCCTCCTCTTCTCAACACACACAAACACTCACTCACAAATAATCTTTTTTTTCTGCTTTATTGAGATATTTTTGACCTCTGAGCAAAGAGTAAATAATGTATCTTTAACACCTTTATTGGACTATAACCCAAATAATTTTATATTTTGAAGTTAATTCAAAAATAGCTGAGGTGCCCGGGTGGCTCAGTTGGTTAAGCATCTGTTTTCCGTTCAGGTCATGATCTTGGGGTCCTGGGATCAAGCCCTGTGTCGGGCTCCCTGCTCAGTAGGGAGTCTGCTTCTCTCTCTCTCTCCCTCTGCCCCTCTCCCCACCACATGTTCTCTCTCCCTCTCTCTCAAATAAATAAATAAAATCTTCTAAAAAAATAGCCAAATACTTTAAAAAACATATTTTTAATTTTGTATAAATAATTATGAGATTTTTAAAAAATATGAAAACCTTCATAATACCATATATATAACACCATCCAGGATAAAGCAGGCGTGTGTGTGTGTGTGCGTGTATTTGCACATGTGTACATATGGTATGCGTATGTGTACATGTTTGGATACGTATATGGGTGTACACACATGTTTAGGGATATGTATACTAGGATTGACCCTAAAAGGGTGGGGGCAATAAGAAACTCAACTAGCAAATTGGGACAGCCCCATCAAAGATAAGTACACTGAAAAAGAGGCTATTGGGGTTCATTCTTAACATGTGTTTTTGGCATACCATTAAAGAAAAAAAAATCACACTAAGTTTTACTGATTTTCAGGAAAGGGGTAACCCCACAGTCCTCTTAAAGATCAAAATAGTTTTGTATTATTTGGTGGGGCATGATACTTGTTTTCATATTACAATTTATTAGATGATTACAACTGAGTGTTTTTTAGTTTGTCATTTGAATGCATGAAAAACAAATTCATAGTTTCATACCTCTGGGTAGATGTTACGAATCTTGAGCTATGATAAAAATGACAATAATTTTCTTTCATACAATGGTAATAAGAGAATAAAAGGGATCCTTTGATGATAAATGCCACTTTTGCAACCTAGGTTTCTGTTCGGTACCAAAAAGCTGAGGAAAATATGTAGAACATTTCATTAAAGTGTCTATTCTTTCCATCAGTCTTCATGAAAGCATATTTTTTTTATCTGACATTACCTGGACTCTTCTGCCCCCTTTAATCTACTAGTTTAATATAATTGGGGTTAATTGTCCCCCACAGGACATGAAATAGTTAATAAGTTACTGGAGCTTGGTGAATTTATGCTAAATGAAAAGAGCAGCTAAGATACTTGCAGAGTTTGGGAAATAGAGTTCCCAGGAAGTACTCCACATTCCCAGATGGCTAAAAGCATTGAAACATGTGTCCATACTCAGCAGATTTTTAGGTCTATTGATGTTTCTAGGTGACTGTTGTCAAAATAATAACTTCAAATCATGGAGAAATGATGTACATCTGTGCAAATCATTTATCTATAAAAGGGACATATTTATAGTGATAGTGTAAATAAAATGGATTTTTTAAAGAAAACATGGGTTTTGTGTATTTACTCCACATTAAGTATCATAGTTTGTGTCAGTCTAGATGTTGTTTAACTCTCCTCCAAAGAGGTAAATGCGTGCTCTCCTCTTGCTTTCCCATCTGCACAGCAAAGGCAAATAGCCCTTTCTCTGAGAGGAGATAGAAAATGTTTCAACTCTCACTCAGAAAAAATTTCAGCAGCAGAGATGTATCTACAGTCCTCTCCTTTCAGAAGGGCACCTGTTTTGTTAGAAAACATTGCATTAAACCACACTTATGTCCTGCCTTCCTCCTCCCTCTTGCCCTTCTTCCCCGCCTTTTTCTCTCTCTCTCATTTAACTTAAAAATTACATCTGTCCCTCCTTTAGTTGCTCCCAAAGTGTAGTTTTCTGAAGGTTTGAGTTGAGAAGCTGTGTAGAATTGGCTAAATTAAATTTAATGAAGGGAAAAAATACGACTTTCTCTAAAACTAGGTTCCCTAAATTTAATTTTGTGCCTCTATTTTTAATCATATTCTTAATTATGCCTTATGAAAAATATAATATTCTTACAGGAAAAAATCCAGGATATGCTGGGAAATGAGTGTTCACACTATTATGTAATTTTAATACCATTTTTTTTTAAATTTCTAAAACAAAAATACCTTATTAGCTTCAAAATGGGGGACTGGGGCATTTACAGAAAAAGAATGGGGTTCTTGAATAGACTTTTCTTCAAAGAGATTGAAAATAGCTTCTGATACTGTTTAGATGTGGGAGGGAAGTAAATGAAAGATGCTGATGAACTCAGTGTCCTGCTGGTAAGTCTTTGCCATAGAAGCTAACATCACTTTGGATATTCAGCTGCCTTTGATTGTTCACATGCTGGGGGAGGGAGGAACCAAAGGTTAAAGGTTGTTTTCAGCACTGTCAGAGCATGTGCTGCTATTTTACAACATTCTGTAATGTATTTTTTCCACATGATTTCAAAAAGCATATGATGTCTTCATTTTCATGTAATGATGAAGAGCAAATATAATATCTGATAAAATAATATATATTCATAGGTAAATAACTGTGATGAGCAAATGTGGATGAAAATGTACTCCAACTTGCTCCTCACGCCCAGAGAATCTGCTTAAATAATGTGTGCAGCCTGGGAGTTAGGATTTGTTAAGAACTTTCCAGAAGATTCTGACGTACAGCTAATGCTCAGCTCACTGGTTTGAAATATATGTAGAATTCCTTTGAAGGTGACAACCACACACACACATATATAATCTCACATTATGTGCAATTTCAAAATTCTATATACCTATATATGATAACCCTCATTTAGTAATGATAATTTCTTCAGTAATTAACATCATGTGGTTAATTGTCTCTTCAATATGGCAGTTCCCAAGAAAATGTAAGAAACAATCTGGCAAATTATGATGCACATGTGTATCGTTCATCCATAGATGAAGGACCAGGGCTGAAATAGATTTCACACAGAGATTCTAGCATAAAACGAACTGCAGTGTTCAATGATTGATTTTTATCTTGGACTTGATTCTCAGGAGTTCCTAGTTTACTTATCATGGAAAGAAAATGTGTATGGGCAGATTAACAGAACACACCCTAATAATTAGCAAATTGCAGTCATTCTGTAGTGTTATTGGTTATTTTCTTATAATTAGCTTTGCACTGTTAACATCTTACTGGTTTATAACTTTGATTTTGTATCTATTCTCCTAATCAATGCAGAATGATCCATTAGAGAGTCCCACTTTAGAAAGAAAGGATTTATTTGAATTACCTCTCAAGTGGTTGTTTAACAAGTTAATTTGCTTGCTAGTTGGTTGGTTTGTGCTTGCTTGGTTTACTGTTGCCTTTTTTTCTTCTGTTTTGAACAGCATTCCAATATGTGTTAGATGCTAACCTATTTAATAGATTTGATAAAGTGTGTTTTCCTTAGAAACATTAAGCTTTGATCAAAATGCTCAATCTAGAGATTGAAAAATACAATTCTGGCAAAAATGAAGTGACGTAAATGGAAAGAATGGGGGCTTTTAAGTCCGTCAGACAAATTTCAAACTCCAGCTCTCCAGAGGCTAAGAGCATACATAGACTTGGCAAGTTTTGTAACAACTCTAATCTCCATTTCCTCAACAGTGAGTAGGGATAAGTAATATCTGCTTTATGAGTTTTTTTGTGAGAATTAGAGATAAGATAGTTCAAGTGCCTAGTACTTGGTAAATTCTCAATAATAATAGTTATTAATTAATATGTATCACAATGCATATTATCCTGCAATGTGCATTTAAACATTACAATTGCTATTTGAATGTAAAAACTGACGATTTGTAAAGTGATACTTATGTTTATTTTGTTTAAATGATAATCCTTACTTAGGTTTATGAATTTATATCTTCATTTATTTTGCTTATACTCTAATCCTTTCTAGAATTAGAATCTCAGATTTTTTTAAGTTAATATATTATATAGAACAGCACTATTTTTAAATAGCTCATGAACAGATGATTGAAGATTTTAAACATTTTTTATTTTATTTTAGAGAGAGAGAGAGCAGGTGGGGAGGGTGTGGAGGGACAGAGGGAGAGAGAGAATCCTCAAGCGGACTCCCTGCTGAGCACAGAGCCCTACTCCAGGCTAGATCCCATGACCCTGAGATTATGACCTGAGCTGAAATCAACAGTCAGATGCTTACCCAACTGAGCCACCCAGGTGCCCCAGATGATTAAAGATTTTTTTTTTAAAGATTTAATTTATTTATTTATTTGAGAGAGAGAGAGAGAGAGAGAAACAGCATGAGAGGGGAGAGGGTCAGAGGGAGAAGCAGGCTCCCCGCCGAGCCGGGAGCTCGATGTGGAACTCGATCCCAGGACTCCGGGACCATGACCTGAGCCGAAGGCAGTCGCTTAACCAACTGAGCCACCCAGGCGCCCGATGATTAAAGATTTTAAAGTACTATTTAAAACATTTATTTTTTAACCCTCCTTCATCAAGTCCAAATATGGCAGGTTTTACTAAACTACATAGGTAAATGTTTATATTCATTTATTAAACAACTATTTATTGCATACTTATATTTTGAAAACTTCTGTGCTGGAAATTCCTATGTAACTTCCATTTTTGCTTAGGAGGCAGCTATTGAACAACAAAGAATGAAATTATTTTATTAAAACTGCGGTAGATGCTAAGAAAGTAATGCAGGATGGCATGAGAAGTTTACAATGGAGGGTATGACGTAATTTGGTGAGGATTGGTAAGGCTTCTCTGAGGAAAATATATCTGAACTGAGCGACCAATAATTTGTAGATATTAACTGGGTGAAATGTGAGTGTGTTGAGAGGGGCCATTTCTAGGCTGAGGTACAAAATGGACCAGTTTCTTGTGGCAAAAAGGGAAATAGCAAGATTGAGGAATTTCAAGAAGGCAAATGTAACTGTGAAGCAGAGAGTGAAGTTTAGAGTTGTTTGAGAAGGGGCTGGTGATTTTTTTCTGCAGAGGATATGTAGGCTTTTGTAGTGTTTAGGATTTTTTTTTCTTTATCTCATGAGCAATACTGAGCCATTGGACACACTGTTTTAGGCAGGGGGAAGAGAAATCTTAAGAATGGGAACAGAAAAGATATTTTAGGTGTAGCTAAAGAAAAGCAAAAACATACCAGAAATATTCAAATATAAAATTGATAGGACTCAATGCATGAGAAAAAAATGGTGTACATACTGTTAAATAACAAAAATTCAATTAAGTAAATTTTAAAGATCTAATTGGCTTTATTAAACAATTCCTGGATCTGACAGCATCCCATCTAGCCAATAGAGGGGTTCTCCAAGGAGTTGTACAAAATGGAGGGTTTTTATGGAAGGAGAGTGGGGCAAGAAAGTTATTAGCAAAAGGATTGTTCCAGGCAAGGTAGCTTTTCTACGGGGGTGGGGGGGGGGGAAGCAAGGGACCTTCACAGAGATCGCCTCATCTTTCTTTGCGGGATGGCAGATTCATTGGCATGCTGATGGAAAAATTCCTGACTGACCAGTTAAGACTACATTTCTGGGAGAGGTTGAAATTGCAATTAGATTAGGTTTTAAGCCCCGGTTTGGGAAGTCCATCTAAGTGCCACCATTCTGGGCCTGTGGTTTTCATTTTAATGCTACAAAGGGGCAATCAAGCTTGAAGAAACCCAGTCTACACATTGAAGCTCTGTCCACAACTTCCAGAGCATCGACCATCCTTTGGTTCTAGCACTGCACCCATAGGTGATATCTCTACTTTGGATGAAAAGCCCACTGAAAAGCCCCAAGCTGATTCTGAAAGCAGGCTCCAGGCACTTTGAACAGAGAAATTGAGGCTCAGGTAGCTAATGAATAGTTGGGAAGCAGGAAGCTGGCAGACTCTGGGTGGATACATACCTTTGACCCACAGACTTCTTGCCCTGTAAAAGATACAGGACCAGACAAGGACAAGAATGGGATCTTGTAAAGCATGGTGCCCAGGGCAAATACTACTATTGTTAGGGTTATTTTAGCCATTTTGCCAGTGTGTAGTGGTATCACACCAAGGTTTTTGTATGGCATTCTGCTGATGAAGTAGACAAAATTTTCAGGTGTATTGGTCTTTTGAATATAATCTTTGAGAAGTGGCTATTCAAGTTTTGCACTTTTTTCCTGAAAGAATGCCTGCTTTTTTTTTTTTCTAATTTAATTATATGTGATTTCATTCTGGATATAATCCCTTTGTTGGTTATTATAAATACCTTCTCCCACTCTGTGACTTTCCTTTTTACTTTCTTAATGGCGCCATTTCGATGCAAACCTATTCATCACTTTCTTTCCACATGGTTATTGAGAAGCTTTTGATTTACCTTTAATACAAAAATATCATATGGAAATTATACGCCTGGAATGAATATCATCTGAACAATCAAGTTCAACATTTTCCTTCACCAGCTTTTTCTAACAATTCTCCCATATGTTGTTGAATTGCTGTGAATTGCTCTTAGATTATAACTATTCCACTTGTATCCATGTGATTCACTTGTCAAACAGCCTACGAACATTGCATTCCTTTTCCACACATTACACACACACATTTATTCACACTGCTCATAAACTCACACACACACACACATATGTTCTCATACACTCAGGCACAAACCCATATGCTCACTCACATACTCAAACACGCATACACACACTCCCACTCCCACCCCCCACACACACTGTGTTTCTCAGTTTATTTTTTTTATGTTTCCCTAGTCTAGAGCAACTGAAGGATTATTGACTCTCAGGAGCTTTTCTCGTAACACAATTTTTAAAGATCCCTTTACTTATGAAATCATATTGCTTTTGAAAGTTGCTTCTATATAGGAAATCCCTCCCATCATTCACTCTAGTGAATCTGCTGACGTTATCAGAGGTGCTGTTATGGCCAAAGCATCAGCTCCTTTCTGAAATAGCCTTACTCTGAGGCACAGAGTATTATTTGGGCATGAGGTTGGAGTCAAGAGAAAATGTTTATATATTGCTTTTGTTACAAATGAGTAAAACTGAATTACAAAGGCAGTTCAAATTATACCATGAGTTAAGTAGGCTACTTCTGACCCATCCTGAGAATTAAACATTTTAAAACATCTTCAGTAAAAGAAAATATGTCATGATTTCCAAAACTGACTTACAAGTAGACCTTTTTTTTCTATAGAAATAAATATGTCCAAAGAATAAACTAGTTGTGATCTCAAAAGTATTCATTAAAGATTTAGCAAGTCTACATTTTCATCAGTCATCCTAGAATATGAGTTATCAAGGTGGTATTTAAAGTGCAAACAGGCATTTCTTATAAATCCAAATGCTCATGAAGGGAGGTAGTGGCAGAGAAAATAAAAAGAGATCTAAGAACGTGGCATATGCTTTCTAAACCCGAGAGGAGACAGATTCCAATTTTCCATTCTTAAAACATCTCCTCTGTTCATATCTCTGCCTGGCCTCTTGAATTTACTACATGGATTTCATGACAGATGTAAACAGCAAGGTTAAACAGGGGCAACAGTTAGTCCTGCATTTTGTGGTAGATTGTTCCTAGAACATTTGCCTTTGTTCTGTTGTTTGATTTTGGTTAAGAGCTGGACCCTTGAGGTTCACCAAGATATGCCCCGGAGTCTGTTGTCCTTCCAACTTATCACCTGACAGCACTGATTGTATAGTGTAATTAAAAGTCAAAGCTAGCTTTTGGGATATAGACTCTAATGAAGGAGCCATCTGAAATTAGGACTTAAATAATGAAGGTTTCAGGGACATGGACGCTGGTATTTGTTATGCATTTTAGTAGCAGAAGTTCGCAGCTAAATGGAGGCTAACTAAACCCCTTGGACACATTTCAAGTCACGTCAGTTAATTTTGGTCCCCAAGGAACCTGATAGGACATGCAGCTTAGTACTGCTTTTTTCTATCTTAATTACCACATTGAGTTATGCTAATATAGATTAACTTTGGAGACATGTTCTATGATTATAGCTGGGAAAACATTGTTGGCATTTGTTTTTAACTCTAAGAACATCAGATTCTAACTCAACCTTAAAAATAATTATAAATTTGAAGATAAATTCTAAATATTTTGAAATCATTGAAAGTAATTATTGCAGATAAAAGTGCAACCTGAGTTTTCATTTACACAGAAAGGACCAGAAATTCAATCAATTTGTTTTGTTTTAGAGAAAAATAATGGTGCATTTAAGAGAAAAAAAATTCAAGGTTAATGTTTCAGTTGGCAAATAGGATAATCATTTTATCTCTGTATGGTACCATATATTAAATATTTAAAATACCATTAGTTCAGAGTATGGGGCTAAATAAAAGGATGACATTTTAAATTCTATTTAATTACATTTAAATGTAGTTTACAGATTCTGATAAGGCAGACAGTGGTTAAGATTTTCAATCCCAATGGCACTGCAAACATACTATGGACACAGTGAGGAACCAGCTTCATATTGCTATGTAATTATCTGAATGGATTATGTATAGCATATATTTCAAAAAGATACAGGGCCAGAATTGAAGCCTGTGGATTGAAGGGCCAATATATCAAAACATGTAAGTTTGAATATTATCCCACTTTCATGAAAGTGACAGATGGTTTCTAGGCCAGTTCCTTTAGTCAGTGATATTACCAGTCCAAACCCAGTTGCATTGCTCTGTATGGTGCTAATTCTCACAACTGCTTTGTGTGTATTTCTGGAAAAAGCGATACAAATATATAAAGTATTTTTCTAATTGCTAACACTGTCAATAAACCTATTTAGTAGTAGCGTGCTGATATTTTTTTACTGCATATTGACCAAGTTTAATAATATGTTAGGTTATTCGTCCAGTAGAGAGGCAGTATCTAATCCATTTACCAGGTGTTGTAGCTGAAGCGTGAGAAAGTGAATATTACCCTTCTCACTCATTTATATAGTCATGCTAGTTCAACTCTGGAGAGAAAATATGGAAAATGCATATCCTCTTTCTGTACTCTCAAGATTAATTTTGGGTTTATTTTATTAAACAATTTAACAAGTATTAAGTAAGTACTTTAAATGATAGAACTATTGAGTTAATAAAAAAAAGCCATGAGGATCAAAAAGCAATATATATGTAATTTCCTACATTTGCTCAAGAGAAATATACTAGTTAACCATCTTGCTCTCTCCCTCCAAAGAGGAATGTAAATGGGTACCAAGTGTAGAGGCAGATGAGATGGTTGAATATTGTGGAATATGATTGGCTACATCTTGTGAGGTGTAAAATACTGAACCTCTAAATGCAATCAGTATAATCACACACACGCACACATACACATATGTTATATCCATATCTATTTACCTAGCTGTACATCTATCTATACCTACATATAGAGAGAGAGATTAAAGGAACATATTCTTTGTTATGTTGGGCATATCTTTATTTTGTAATGTTACTTATTTCTGAATTGGAGAAACCCAGCCAATGTTCCACACATTCCCATTTTATCTATCATGGCTTCTTTATATTGTAGTTTTGATAAACTGAATTGGACCCCATAACTGTTCACCTTGTACCATCAGTCTAGCAGTGTTAATGCAGACCTGCTGTTACTAGCCCCTGATACTGCCCATTACTTGTGCTTGAAAGAAGACATCAAAAAACTGATGAGATCACACCCCCAGCTGACAGCCCAAAGCACTTTTGAAAAACAACCCTGAGCAGAGAACCTAGTTATGCCATGCCTGGACCTGTGATAGACGGAGCTGGGAGACAATAGATGGCTATCATTGTAAGCCACTAATTTTATGGTAATTTGTTATGTAGCAATAGAGAAACGATGCAGATTTGCTTATACCTAACGCTTTTGGGCACAACTAACCTAAGTCCACATTGCATTAGCTTAGGGAGAAGAAATTTACCAGAGGTCCCAGGTCACCATGGGAAGGACAGGGATGCTGTTCATCTGGGATGCAGTTGGGACCTGACACTTCCAGGACACATTCTGAATCCTTCACTGCTCTCTACCTCTCTTTGTTGGCTTCACTGTCTTAGACCACTTTCTTCACAGTTTCAACACCAGTGAAATTATCCCTTTCCTCAGCTTTTATGGAAGATTTATCAGTATGTTGGCCCCATCTGAATCACAGTGGTGTAATACAACTAGTCAAGTGTGGCATCAGGGAAGATGACCGGTTGACAACACTCTTGAGAACCACATGTTTAGCATACAAGCAAAGTCTTGGGCCAAAAAAAAAAAAAAAATTTGTTTCTAGAAGTACAGGGGAATATTGGGCAGAGAAAAACAATAGAAACAGTAGAAGAAACAAATATTCACTCAACAAATTTTCATTAATATGTGCCAACTACTCTCTAAACCCTGAAGATACAGCTCACAGATACTCTGCCATGATGATGCTGATTTTCTAAAGAGTGGAGATACATATTACACACATCAACAAAAAGAGGTATAATAGAATAACATGTATGAATAAGTCTAAGGTAAGAAGGTAGGATTCAGAGATACTCTAGGTGACAGGGAGGAGTCCCTTTTCTGTCCTGAGCAGTTTGCCAAGATTTAATTTGTGGATTATGGCTGAGAACTTCTGTTTGTTTGAAGGCAAACCTTTTCAGGATCCAAAGACTTGTGAAAGGTTCTAGAGGGGAGGGGGGAGGGGGATGGGTTAGCCTGGTGATGGGTGTTAAAGAGGGCACGTACTGCATGGAGCACTGGGTGTTATACGCAAACAATGAATCATGGAACACTACATCAAAAACTAATGATGTAATGTATGGTGATTAACATAACATAAAAAAAAATCTAGTCTTAATATAGGCAGTTTAAATTCCACATCTACAGCTTCAAGCCTTTTTTTTTTTTTTTTCTAAGCTCCAGACTCAGATTCCAAAAACCAAGGGAGTCCTCTTTATAATTAATATGTGAGAGTTTAAATAATTTAGTGGTTATGAGCATAAAATCTGGAGTCAGATTAGTCTGGCGCAGCCCTGACTTGAGTCTTTCCTACCCAGGTAACCTAGGAACCTCTTGGGGAAGATCACTAAACTCTCTGACTCAACGTTGCTCATTCTAAAATTGGCATAATTGTTCTTGTTTCATAGGGCTACAATGAACATTACATGAGATGATTAATATGTGTGAACCACACTGAAAGGAGTCTGGCATACAATAATTGCTGAAAATTTGCTAGCTTTTGTAATTATAAGCACAGCTTCAGTTTACCCTATTTATTATTGCTTCCCAATTATTAAAATATGCATATCCATTAATATGCATATCCAAAACCATGATTTTATTTATGTGACTCAAAACAAAATAGAAAAATAATAAAAAATAAAGTACCATTAGTATATATGAAAAAAGATTCAACTTCACTAAAATTCAATAAATGCTTATATTAAAATAACAAATACTTCCTCCTTTTCATCTGCACAAGTACAGAAGATATGTCAAAAGAGAGAATAGTCTTACCTAATAACTAATAAAATAAAGATTTTAAGTTATGATACATTCATAGATTTAAAAAACCCAGTAATTACAATAATGTTTATTATACATTTTCAAAAATATTAGCCCATAATTATGTTATAATGGCAAATATTAGTAATGAAATAGAAAATTGTGAATTCAGTATGATCCAAAGTACTTAAAAATATAAATTAAACACACACACACATGAGAAATAGTCCAAAATGTTAACTCGCTACCTTTTTTCTGAAGAGTGACATTTTTTTTTACCATTTTTATATTTCATGCTTTCAAATTTACTACAATAAATACACATTATTTTATGTTAAGAAAAATATTTTAAAAATGAAATGTGAAATGGTTCCTTACAATCTATAGTATTCCAAACATTTGGGTAGAAGTTTCCCCTACTTTGTATACTTCAGGATCCAGGTAGTTCACGGACGTCTTTCATCTCAGTCATTTATTCTCAAATGGAGTTATTCTAGGTATTTTAAGCAGGGTGGAAATAAATGCAGAGAATGGGTTGCAGAGAGGCAGGTTCTTCTCTGGAGGGACAGAACTGACTCACTAGGGAGGCCATTGCAGTCCTGGAGGCTGCCACAGGAGGACATCGTAACAAGGAGTGACTCCTGGAGAACGGCTGCTTCTCGGGTCCAGAGGATGGAGAATGAATGCCTACAGTTTCAGTTCTGAGATCCAATCAGGACCCAGAGGGGTGCAGAAGGCCTTCTGCCATAGTTTTCTTGGCCATTAAGAGAAAGATTACATTTTTCTTCTCAAATGTTTGCTCTATGTAAGTCAATTTTTTTATTATTGTTTTTAATGATAGTCTTTTTAAAAAAATATTTATTTATTTGAGAGAGAGAGAGAGGGAAAAAAAAAGCACAGAGGGAGAGGGAGAAGCAGACTCCCCGCTGAGCAGAGAGCCCCACATGGGGCTCGATCCCAGGACCCTGAGATCACGACCTGAGCCGAAGGCAGACACTTAACTGATTGAGCCACCCAGGTACCCCTAATGATAGTTTTTATCAAGAAATTCAAAAATATTATTTTGATATATGTGTACACACACACCAAATCATATCCCACGATAGCCAGTATCAAAAGTTGTAATGCAAAATATAGAGATTAAAATGAAGATTTGATTAAGTAATTTTGTGTAAATTATAACAATTAGAGCCAAAATTACATTATGGAGTTATATCATTGGTTCCATCGACAATTTAAAAATTAGCCATTCTTTGAAATACAGTATGTTAACATTTTTTTCCTTAACTATGCTTTTATGTCCCTTCATTTATCTCTAGATTTTGTCGTATTCTGCCTCCCTCTTTTACAGTTCCCTTTATCTATATTGTCTTTTTAATTCTCTGCATTGAATTCTCCAAGAAAAGGCATAGCAAGCTTCTAAATTTCCCAGTATCTAAAGATGAACTTCTTCTCCTTTGTCACTAATACCACCACTAGACAGATCACAAAGAATACACTTCTACTTCAGGTAGCTTTATCACATTTACTGGATTCTTAGTTTCCTCCATGTGTATAATACCCTTCTATATATCGTGCCCCTCCCAGCAAGAAAGGGACCTGAAGAAAGCGGAATTCACACCTTCCACACTCAACCCGTTTGGTCTCACATACTAAATAAAATATGGCTAACACTCCACTGATTTCCAAGATTGATTTGGCTGGCTGATCAAGTGTAAAGGTGTCTGTCTCCTTCTCCCTTCGTTGCTTCAGGAGGTCAAGAGCAAGGAAAGCTTTCTCAATAAACAAGCTCTATTCTTCAGTCACTGGACTTGACAACCACAATCTCCTGCTAGAGCCTTCAAATATATTCTCATCAACTATGAATTGGCATAAACACACTCATAGTTTCATTAGTTTTTAATTGCTTTAGACATTGCATGTAATTTGAAAGATAATTCCAAATCACTTACATGACTTTATGTTTACATGCTAGTTTTAGGCAAGCCTGTTTATACCAAATTACGCTATAAAACATGATGAATAAATTTCAGATTTTTTTCTAACAGATTTCTAAGTGTAGTAATATTCACAATCGGTTTTTTTGTTTGTTTGTTTGGTTGGTTGGTTTTTTTAAAGTAGGCTCTGCACCCAGTGTGGGGCTTGAACTCACCACCCGGAGATCAAGAGTCACATGCTCTACTGACTGACTGAACCAAACAGATGCCTCCACAATTGGTTTATTAATGACTTCCTTTAAGAGATCCACCAAAAAAATCACATTTATATATGCTTAAATAATGCTTAACATAAATGAGCTCTCAGTCATTCCATATGTTTTCCCATAAAAGTATTACAATTTACTACTAGTTCTTAAAATACTATGTATGTGAACCCAAATTGCATTTGGTCTCTTGAGAATTGTTTTTAACTCAACTACATTACCTTTTCCATATCATAAGTAATATATGATATGTTGGAACTTTTATATGGCCTGGTTTCAATACTGAAAAATTTCGATCTGAAATATAGTTTTGTTCAAATAATTCACCTGGATCAACAACAAAAAAATATATGTGTTGGGGGTGCCTGTGTGGCTCAGTTGGTTAAGCAACTGCCTTCAGCTCAGGTCATGATCCCAGGGTCCTGGGATCGAGCCCCGCATCGGGCTCCCTGCTCTGCGGGAAGCCTGCTTCTCCCTCTCCCACTCCCCCTGCTTGTGTTCTCTCTCTCGCTGTCTCTCTCTCTGTCAAATAAATAAATAAAATCTTTAAAAAAAAAAATCTGTGTTCATTGCCTACCAGGCACTGTTCTAGGTACTGATTTTTAAAAAATTTCCTTTAAAACTATTTTGCAAACTTGTAATACTGCTATATTACATTTTTTTGTTTTATTATGTTGAATTAATCACCATACATTACATCATTAGTTTTTGATGTAGTGTTCCATGATTCATTGTTTGCATATAACATCCAGTGCTCCATTCAGTACGTGCCCTCTTTAATACCCATCATCAGACTAACCCATCCCTCCACCCCCCTCCCCTCTAGAACCCTCAGTTTGTTTCTCAGAGTCCATCGTCTCTCCTGTTTCGTCTCCCCCTGTGATTCCCCCCCTTCATTTTTCCCTTCCTACTATCTTCTTTTTTTTTTTAACATATAATGTATAATACATTATATGCTATATTACTTTTATAATTTAAAAAATGCTTATAGTATTCTCATAGTCTCTAGGGATGGGAAAGTAGGATGTCATTACTATATTATTACTGATTATACTATTATTGCTGATTCATTTTATTTTTACTTTATTCATCATCCTATATACCACTTTTGTAAATTGTGAATCAGCACTTAATGATTAACCCTATTTTTTCACAGATTTTTGTACCATTAAATAGATGCTGCAACTATACAACCAAGAGATATTTCTACATTGTTTCATTCATTATAACGTGTGCGGCATTTTAATTACTACGTAGAATGCGGATTTCCCCCAAGGGTACCCACTGTGGAAAATGTTTAAATGTAATCACAAGAAATCTTCTTATCCTTGTTACTTAAAACATTCATCATTAAAACTCTGGGTTTTCTTGAAATACTGTCCCTTCCAGATCTCATTTCAGTAGTCATGCTTGAAGAGAACAACAATAAAATGGGTCCAAAAAGAAATTTTAGTTAAAAGTTATGAAGACACTTTCATAGTCTGCCACTTACCATTGTGTGTGCAGACCATGGACATTTTTTATGATTTTACAGTTATCTAATTTACTGTTTATAATATAGGGAAGTTCATTTATTCTCCAGGCATCTGAGCTTTATCTGTCTTGGTGAGATTTTTATAATTCACCCAACAAATTAAAATATTTTAGGAAGAACAAAGAATGAAATAAAGAAATAAAGGGAGTCTGAAAAATCAGAAAATAGGAAATATAGTAGTTTGAGTAAAGCAACTCTAACAAGATTATTATATATATTGTGTATATATATATATATATGTCATGAACCATCTACATTCAATTTGAGGTATCTTTTTAAATAACAAAAACAACCCATAGTCACATTCTGATTTAGTTTATTAAGCTATTTTCAAATACAAACACAAACAGAAATGATAGAGTAAATAGTAATAGTATACCAGATTACTAAATACTAGTGATAAGTAAGTACACAAGTAGATATTTTTAGTAAAAAACGTAAGCATAAGCATTTTCTAAGGTTATTATAGACCCAATATGTAAAAAAGCTCTAGAAACCATCTGAAGGTTAGCATTGCATCAGATAATAAATTTTAAGTTTTTGCATGACTTTGAAGAAACCTATAAATACAGCTAGACTATGTAGTGTTACGGTGTTCATGACCTTGAGTCAGAGAGCAACCAGCGTCCACTAGTTTGGAGTTAGAGACAAAGATTTCCAAGATCTTTTTATAAATTACTCTTTCATTTCTCATTTATTAGCTAAATTTTGCAAAAATTCTAGGTCACCTGATGAATTAGTTCATTTATTTTAATGAGGTATATACAGCAATCTATGAAAGATAAAAACCCTTTAAGCATTGCAAGTTCCTAAGCATAAATGGTATTCCTGACAGCAATCTAGTAATCAAGGCTTGCAGAGCTGTAGCTTAGAAAATTTGTTTTATTTCTTCCTCTTATGGACAGTTTCAATTAAATATAAAGATTTTTTTGCTTCACATGGTGGTTTTAAATTGGTATTTCATCATTTTATGTATTGCTGGCGCTGGCTCTGGGTTATTTAGCATTTATTAATAATTTCCATTTTGACCTTTCCCAGGTTTTGCTATTTATTAGGTGTTTTTGCACTATTGCAGAGATGACTGAGCAGAATTGGGGAATTTTTTTACCCCTTTTTAAAACTTCATACTTTAAATTATTTTTACATTGACCTTTAAAGTTGGTATATAGCTAAGATTTGAAAGTTCTGTTTAAAAACCACCCTGCTGAAACATCAGACAATCCCAAAAGTTCAAAACAGATTGGCTGGCGGATGGCTGAAAGCAAAGGAGACCGGAAGAAGAGAGAGAAGCCAGAAAGGAACAGGGAATGTCGGGAGAGGGAGGACTTTGGCTTATTCCCCATGACGACCTGTTCTCTAAATCATTTCTGGCTTAGGAAGGCAGGAAGCACCCTGTGTATAAATAAGTTGTGTTTGATGGAAAGTGATTTCTGAATATATTTGAGTGTATTTGGAGAAGGGGCATTTTATTTTTCCATTTTGTTTATTCTACCTTGAATGGATCACCCTGTTCTCATTTAGTTAATTTCATAAAACAGGTCAAATTTGTTCCAGGTTAAAATCTGTGGATCTTTTGGTTTTCAGGATGCAGTCATTGATGGGTTTATGTTTTGTGCTTGGTTCATACTTGGAGTTCCAATGCCAGAGATGACAAAATTGCTCAAAGAATAAAAGCTGTCTGACAGGAGGTCAGAGGGATTATAATTCTTTTATTGCTTGTGTCCAATAAAAGCCAATAAACATGACTAATTGTATTCTGTGGAATCCCATAAGATAGTGGAGTAATGCTCTTCTTCATTTGGAATTTTTCCTGACTGCTCATATTTTACTAAGGCTTGGCATCTGTAAGAACTATTTGTTACCTGCATTTTCTAATGGACAGCAACGTTCTCTTTTTCTTCATTAAAGTGTCATCCAATGAAAGATGAAATCTCGTTTTTAATCAAGCAGCAAAGTGTAGCTGATTATATGTAACAGAATAGTTTGATGTTTATAGGGCTATTTAAAATAAAAAGGCATCGTTGACTGAGATAAACTATAGTGTAAATAACCCATGTGTAGTAATAAAATGGCCTATTATGTGATAGATGGTGCCAAAGAATTCAAGTTTCATCAAAGAGCTATATTTCAAATTTTTATCCAATTTACCCTCTCTTCTCCTATCTTCGAAGTACGGAGACTGTATCTTGAGTTAAGCTTAGCAATATGCCGTTGAGCCATCATAGCTAAAATCTTTGGCAAAACTGTGAAATGTATATGTTGTCTTTGTAAAAATTAATAATTTATGTTGATTTTGAGTTTCAAAAGTGAATTCTCCAAACTCTGCTAGAGTGTTCTGCCAGGTTTTGTGCTGCAGATATAATTCACAGTGAGTCACATGTAGAGTTCCTATGCTCAGAACCGCCTAGGAGCCTGTGTTTATCCTCCATTAGTATTTGCTTTATCATGAAAAAGCTTAATGTTGATATTAACTTTGAGAATGTGCGTGTGCAGAAGGAGGCAGGGTTATATTTATTTGAGTGAATTAACTGTTATAATTGTAGAACTGGATTCTAATGTGCTCTGTCATGTTGTATTTTCTTTTTAAAAATAATTTATTAAGATAAAATTTACACAACATGAAGTTAACCATTTTAAAGTAACAATTAAGCAGCATTTAGTACATTTTCAGTGCTGTGTAGCTACAATCTCTCTCTAGTTCCAAAACATTTCTGTCCCTCCCCAGTAAGACCCTGAACCCATTAAGTAGTTTCTCCTCATTCCCCTACACCCCAAACCACAGAGACCACTAACCTGTGTTTCTGTCTCTACGGATTCATCTATTATAGATATTTCATGTAAATGCAGTCATATAATATGTGACTGTTTTGTGTCTGGTTTCTTTCACGGAGTATAATGTTTTAGAGGCTTATCTTTTCTCCTAAGAAAACACCTATTCATTACTAAATTACGCTTATCCTCAAAATGTTTGAGAGCGGACGTAACACATGCTGTTAGTCCAGATAGACCTGGGGCGAAATCTTCAAGTTTCCAGTTACAATGCTTGGGATATAGTGCCTGTTATTTAACCTTTCTGGGCCACGTGCTCTTGCACATAATTAAGAAAGAAATATCTGTTTAACAGGATGATTTTCAGAAATAAGTGACGTATGTTTAAAAAGTTCTGGAACGTACTAAGTCCTTGATTTTTATTCCATGTGGCTTACCAGAGATAAAATTGTTACAGAATCTTCACAATTCAATGACTTGACCGATATTCACTCAAATATTTCTGTCAATATCTATTACCACGTAGGTAAGTTAATGATATTCATTTTGCATATATAAACTTTATTATTTTGATTCTATCTATAACGATATTCTAATTTTTAATATTTTATTTATTTATTTATTTATTAGAGAGAGAGAGAGCATCAAGTTGGGGGGTATGGTAGGGGCAGTGGGAAAGGGAGAAAGAGAATCTCAAGCAGACTCTGTGCTGAGTGAGGAGTGTCCACAGGACTGGATTCCATGATCCTGAGATCATGACCTAGGCTGAAACCAAGATTCTGACACTTTACTGACTGAGCCATCCAGGTGCTCCTTTAATGATTTTACTTCATAAATTTTAGTAAAAGGATAGATTCATGGAAATTACTCTTAAAAAATCACAACATTGCTCTTTGGTTTGCAGCCCATTTTGCTTGAATTGTAATGCTTTTTTTTTTTTCATTCTGACCCATTTTATAAGATTTCTGTGTTAATGGTGAAGTTCTTTCACAGAAGACAATGTATTTATTCCTTAGGATAGAAATTTCAACAAAAGCAAAGTGATTTTAAGTCACAAAGCTATTTCTGCTTTACACTGAGATTGTTATTCAAAATTACACACACAGTTAAACTGCTTTTATCGATGCTAAAGAAAAAATCTTGGGGCGCCTGGGTGGCTCAGTCGTTAAGCATCTGCCTTCGGCTCAGGTCATGATCCCAGGGTCCTAGGATCGAGCCCCTCATTGTGCTCCCTTTTTAGCAGAGAGCCTGCTTCTCCCTCTCCCACACCCCCTGCTTGTGTTCCCTCTCTCGCTGTCTCTATCTGTGTCAAATAAATAAAATCTTTAAAAAAAAAAGGAAAAAGAAAAAATCTATTTTAGAGGCTTTATTATGACACAAAGGACAACAGGGTTTAATTTTTGTAAAATGGAAATCTGATATTTGGTCTTGTATATGAAAATAGTCAAGCCTCAGCCCTAATGTTGTTTATGCCTCCACAGTATATCAGAGCAAAAAGACTCTAAATATAGATTGCAGTTATAAAGAACAAACAACTTAGTTATCTGTCCTTATCAAAGGGAGCTTGTCACTATCTAAACTATAAAAAAAAAGTCAGGGACTGTTTTCTGGAAATTTTAAATAAGTGACTCTCTCCCCACTGTGTTCAGGTATATGTTGATTTTTTTTTTGTTCCATGGTTAATTTTTATTTTTATTCCTTCTTTTTTCTTATAACTATTTATTTTAGCTCATTTCTTATTAGTTCGTGACTCATTTGATACATTTGTGGAAATTTAATCTGTTCTATGTCATTTTACCTGATAATTTCATTGAAATATTTCATCTGAAATTCCTTTGAAGCCCATGAGAAATGAAATATCTTTTTTTATACTGTTATATTGAATTTTATGATGATCCTCCCTTAAGGAAAATCACACACACACATACACACATATTCTCAAAAAAAAAAAAAAAGCAAATTAAAGTTGCATTCCCTGATTTCTAAACTAGAAAGTGAAACAATTTCCCTCTGAGCTTGGTCGTATGCTATCAGTTCTCAAGTCATTTTTCTATAAAATGTCATTTCTTTAGGATGAATGACCACCCATCATCAAATTATATTTCAAGACCACAGTTCCTTAATAAAGTACTTATCAGGTTGATTTTTAAAAGCTTGGAAAATAGTTATGGAACATATTTACTGTTGGCATTTACTCAAACTCTCAGCTCAAGATTTTGTTTCTAAAATAGAAATAATATCATGCAATGTGACTGTATACAGTTAGTAATATAAATAAAGTGTGTGATCTATCTTCCATATGTATGCACCAGATGCATACATATTAAAAATATGTTAATTTTCTCCCCTGGAAGAACATTTTATATATTCCACATCATATTTCATTAAAATATGTGTAATGATAAAATATATGTACAGTTTTAAAATGAAACTTCAAAGGAAGATTATGCTAAAACTCAAATGTCTGCTTGCTTATTATGCACTTGTCACGAATCTAAAAATTATTTAAAGGTTAGTTTTCTAATCTAATTGCACAGCTAAGAGTTTAAGGTCATCATCATGCTAGAGTTGAAAAAATAAAAAAAAAAAACAGTCTTCTAGCCTTGACAGATACAAGAGGCAGAGACAGGAAGGGACTAATTTGAACCGTACATAAATACAAAGTAAAATAAAATAAATGGTCTCGTTGATAGTACACAGGCAATAAGATCAGTTTTGATGTCCCAAGTTAGGAGAAAAAAATCTTTAAAAAGAATTAAGTTATTGGGGCGTGGGTGGCTCAGTTGGTTAAGTGGCTGCCTTCAGCTCAGGTCATGATCCCAGGGTCCTGGGATGGAGCCCTGAGTCGGGCTCCCTGCTCGGCGGGGAGCCTGCTTCTCCCTCTCACACTCCCTCTGCTTGTGTTCCCTCTCTCACTGTGTCTCTCTCTGTCAAATAAATAAATCAAATCTTTAAAAAAAAAAGAATTAAGTTATCATTTTGAATTGTAGCCAAAGAATGTTTTTCTTTCACTTTGAATAAAGCTACCAATCCAAGGAGAGTAAGATGTGAGTCTGAGTTGGACTCACATAAGGTGAGATTTATCAGGGTTCCATAAAAATGGGGTTATCCAAGATTTTAAAGATGCAGAGGATAATCTCAATATCAGGACTCACAGAAAAATACTACCACTGTATTAAAATGATCCCTTAATTATGGATGCTGGATTTTAATTCCAAGGGCATTTTACAGCTGAATCCATTATGGAACCTTATCATAATTATGTGAGGGAAAAATCACACTGTCAACAATTGCTTGTGTCTGATGAGGCACTTATCTTTTGATGTTCAGTTACCTTCTGCTTGTTAACCTTGTCGTGGAGGGCCACTGCGGAGAGCAGCAACCAAATGCAACCCCCGGTAATTACTGTAATTCAGTGAGAAATGTAGTCACTGGAGGCAGGCAGTTCTACCCCCACCATCAACCTTGTGCAACTCAAGGAAAACACAAACATGGCCGGGCTCAGACAAATTAGGCATGAACAAATGTTTCACATTAAGTGAGTTAAAGGACCTTGCTGAAAATTACAAGGGCTGCTTAGGAAAGCGATGAATCCCATTATGGAAGTCACAGGTCTAAAAGAAAGCAGCTTGTTGGAGATCCATATATAGCTGCAGGATGTGGACACCTTGGTGAGAGCAGGTCCCATCCTGGACCCAGTTCTCCTGCACAACCCTCTTGGGGAGGAGTAGTCAAAGTCATGAGTTAGAGACTGCTCTCCTAGAAATGTAATTAGAAAATAAAATGCTGTTTTGTATTACCTCAAGCAATTTTGCTATGAAAAACCAGGAAGAAAACAATCTTACATTTCACTCTGAGTTTAAAAAAGCTCTATCTTTCTGGCAATGCCTGATTTGAATTCATAGACTGCACATTATAGGGCATATGTGGACATTTATACCTCTATCAGAAATTATTTCCATATTATGATAAATAGGCTTGGGATATGGGTACTTCTAAATAACTATCTTTATGAAATATATTATTTTAATATGCATTTTCCCTGCCTTCCACTTCACTGGCAGGTGGGTGAGAGGTTCCTATTCTTTAAACACGAATGAGACTGGGCAGTGCTCCACTTAGCTCTTTCTCCTGCTTCAGTGATAATGTAATTCATAGGAAATTCTGCCTTAACTCTGCTTTGTAGTATTTTCTAACGCTTGCTACACTCTGAAAAAGTGCAGTTTTATTCAAGTCCATTCTGCTGTGGAAAAAAAAAATAAAATGGAAGTGGGGAGAGCAGGAATAAAGATAGACATAACACACAAGCAAAAATACGTTGATAGAGGGGTTTAACAGAAAATGAAGTCAGCAGGGGTCTGTGTTATGTACCACCATGAAAAAATAGAAGACAGATCAACACCACCCTATGTTTTGCAGGCTTCCATTAAGGGAGTTTGTGTGTGTGTGAGTAAATGGTCTTTAAGTTTGAGCCTTTTTTGTGGTTTTGACTGTAAAAAGTGCTGGTGAGGATGTAGAGAAAGGGGAACCGTCCTACACTGTTGATGGGAATGCAAACTGGTGCAGCCACTCTGGAAAACAGTATGGAGTTTTCTCAAAAAGTTAAAAATAGAACTACCCTACGATCCAGCAATTGCACTACTGGGTATTTACCCAAAAGATACAAAAATACTCATGCAAACGGGTACATGCACCCCAATTTTTATAGCAGCATTATCAACAACAGCCAAATTATGTAAAGAGCCCAAGTGTCCATCAACTGATGAATGGATAAAGAAGATGTGGTGTATATATGCACAATGGAATATGACTCAGCCATCAAAAAGAATGAAATCTTGCCATTTGCAATGACATGGATGGAGCTAGAAAGTATGATGCTAAGTGAGATAAGTCAGTCAGAGAAAGACAAATACCATATGATTTCACTCATGTGTGGAATTTAAGAAAAAACAAATGGGAAAAGGGAAAAAAAGACGGAGGGAGGCAAACCAAGAAACAGACTCTTAATGATAGAGAACAAACTGATTTTGTGATGGGGATTAAGGAGGGCACGTGTTGTGATGAGCACCGGGTGATGTATGGAAGTGTTGAATCACTGTATTGTACACCTGAAACTAATATTACACCATATGTTAACTGGACTTAAATAAAACCTTTTTTTTTTTTTTAAAGATTTTATTTATTCATTCATGAGAGACAGAGAGAGAGAGAGGCAGAGGGAGAAGCAGGCTCCCGAGGAGCAGGGAGCCTGATGTGGGACTCGATCCCAGGACCCTGGGATCATGACCTGAGCCGAAGGCAGACGTTTAACCATCTGAGCCACCCAGGTGCCCTAAATAAAACCTTTTAAAAAAAAGGATATATAGACATTGTTCCTGCCCTATGATTCTAGTGCTGAAATCAGTCTAGTTGATGCTCTCTGTTTCTAAATGTATTGTAAAAAGTAAAAAAAATAAAAGATACCTGTTTAATACCATGAGTTTTATACTAACATGTTATATTTTTTAATGGTAAACTGAATCAGAAGGAAAAAAAGTTGAGTGAAAAGAATTGATTACATAATCTATCCCAATTTCATTAGTTGCTCATTGGATATAGGATACAGTCAATACTTGTGAATGTCTCTCTTCCTTTTATTCTCTTGATCTGTGGGCCCTCTTGGTGAGCAAAAAAAGCATCCACCTTTTCTTCCCATTTTCACATTTCAGTTAAAAAATCTTCATGATGAACATGTTACATCTATCTTTTATTTTTTATTTATTTACATTTAAATACTTTATTTATTTGTCAGAGAGAGAGTGCGTGCATGAGCAGGAGGAGTAGTGGGCAGAGGGAGAATCAGGCTCCCTGCTGAGCAAGGAGTCGAGATGCAGAATTTGATCCCAGGACCCTGGGATCATGACCTGAGCCAAAGGCAAATGCTTAACTGACTGAGCCACCCAGGCGTCCCTACTTCTATCTTTTAATGAAATATAGATTACTCACATTTGAACTGGCTTGAACTTGTATGTCAAAGTTTAAGTAATTTGGGTCCATAAGTATAGTTGATGTAAAATACATTGCTGTAAGTTTAACTAATGACCCACAACTAACACACATATGTTTCATTGGTATGAAATACACTAATAGTAATTTATAATCAAAAGGCAAGTACAGGAGTAATAAAACATTATGTGACATCCTCAGAAGCACATTGATGATACCCGAATACTAGAATCGCCACTATTCTTGGGCCTGCATGTGCGGGAAGAGAGATGCTCCTTTGTCAATCATTGCTAGGCCACTACGTTTCCTAATAGGATGTTTTTATTAGCTTACTGAGATATCTTTGGCAAATAAAATTTATATATATTTAAGGTGTACAATGTGATGATTTGATATACATCGTGAAATGATTCTCACAAACAAATTAGCAAAGACACACCTCACATAGTTACCAGTTTGTTTTGTGTGTGTGTGTGTGTGTGTGTGGTGAGAACATTCAAGATCTACTATCTTAGCAAATTTCAAGTATGAAATATGGTATTATTAACTAGAATCACCAGGATGTACATTCGATCCTCAGAGCTTATTCATCTTATAACTGCAAGTTTTTACTCTTTGACATACATCTCCCAACTTCCTCCAGCTGCCCCAGACCCTGGCAACCATCATTCTATTCTCCGTTTCTGTGAACTAGACTTTTTTAGATTCAAGCAAGATTACATGGTATTTTTCTTCCTCTGCTTTATTTCACTTAGCTTATTGTCCTCCTGTTTCATCCATGTTTTCGTAAATGGCAGGATTTCCTTCTTTCTCACTGCTGAATAATTGAATGTATATACCGCATCTTCTTTATCCATTCATCTGTCTATGGGCATTTCAGTTATTTCTGTATCTTAGTAATTGTGAATAATGCTTTAATGAACGTGAGGGTGCAGCTATCTCTTTGATTAGAATTTCATTTCCTTTGGATATATAACTAAAATTGGGATTGCTGAATCATATGGTAGCTCTATTTTTATTCATTTATTTATTTTAGTTAACTCTATATTGTTTTCCATAATGGCTGCACCAACTTACATTTCCACTAAGAGTGCACAAGGGTTCCTTTTTCTTCAAACGCTCACCACATTTATCTCTTGCCTTTTTGATAATAGCCATCCTACAAGATTTGATGTGATAGCTCATTGTGGTTTTGATTTGCATTTCCCTGATGACTGGTGATGTTGTGCGCCTTTAAATATACCAGTTGGCCCCTTGTATACTGGAAAATTTCTATTCAGGTCCTTTGCCCATTTTTTTTTTAAATCAAGTTATTTGGTTTTTTGCACTGAGTTGTAGTATTATGTATTTTGAATGTTATCCACTTGTTGGATATGTGGTTTGCAAATATTTTTTTTTCCCATTGTGTAGGTTGCCTTTTCATTTTGTTGATTGTTTCCTTTGTTGTGCAGAAGCTTTTTAGTTTGATGCAATTCCACTTGTGTATTTTTACTTTTGCTGCCTGTGCTTTTGGTATCATATCCAGGAAATCTTTGACCTCTTTCTTGGGGGCATGTCACCCCTGTAATCCATGTGTCCCTTCCATCCACAGAGCACAGAAGGCACACAGAGAAATCCTTTGTCTAGTGGATTTTTCTTGTAGTAAATTATTATTATTAATTATATTATGTAACCTAACCTTGGATGGCTTTTGCCTGAGGTTTTTCTTGCTCCTTCTCTTTTTATCTAGAAATTTGTCTACTGCTTATTGTAAAGAGTGTATGACCACTCACCTTCTTTTTAAATTTTCTCTTGCCTGCCACTCTTTGGTGTGTAATAGATTTCAGTTGAAGTCTCATGACCAACTTGGACTTTGAACTCCCCCATTTTAAGTAAAGAACTATTAGTTTAATCAGTTAGAGCTCTGGTACCTAATTTGTATCTTCTTACAGATTTGAAGAGGATTGTCTTGCCTTTCAGGGATTTCTTCCAATTTGGCCAAAGTTGTATTGTATTTGACTGTTATTCTCCATAGACTCTGGTCAGGATTGTGATGAACTGATATTTTTCTTCTTGAAAACTTGAATTTTGGGGGGTCATTTTGTGTACCATAGGAGAGAGAATACTTTTTCTCTACCATGTTCAACAAAAATGGAATTCTTAAAAATACTAAATTTACTACTAAAATCAGAAAAAGTTTTTGTGGTCTTATATTTTTTACAAATAATACTTATTATTATTTATGCCACATAATATGCGTCTATTCTTTTACATATTATACCTAAACCTCTCCTTAAAACTCTGAAAACCATGTCTGATTTTTTTTCTATTTTATATACTGATGAACGGAGGCTCAGTGGAACTAAGTATCTTGCCAGCGTCTAATTAAGAATTAAGATACAATAACCTGATAGACAAGTAATTTATCATCTTTACCCAAACTTCCTCTTTGGTCTAATTTCTTCTCACTCTCTCATATGAGTGATCCGTTCTTGATACAATGAATAAAAACAATTCTCTGAAAGGATGATCTCTCATGAGTACCTGCTTCTACATAGCCCCTAATGAACACTAAATCTAGTAGGTGATGTTTTCCCTTGTGCTGCATGCTGTATCATTTTAACAACATAGCCAAAACCCTTTTATCTGGCATTTTCAGAATGTTGGGCTTAATTTGCCCATTCACTTGGTATAGGCTACATCATTTATTCCTTAAAACTTTTTACACTGCAGGGCGCCTGGGTGGCTCAGATGGTTGAGTGTCTGCCTTCGGCTCAGGTCATGATCTCAGGGTCCTGGGATCGAGTCCCGCATCGGGCTCCCTGCTCCTTGGGAGCCTGCTTCTCCCTCTGCCTCTCTTTCTCTCTCTCTCTCTCTCTCCGTCTGTCATGAATAAATAAATAAAATCTTTAAAAAAAAAAAACTTTTTACACTGCTTTGAATAAGCAAGATGTTTATGTCATTGGTGGAAGTCCCAATTATTGTGTCTGTTTTGTCCAAGTTTATTAGCATTTTGTGGAATCTTCAAAGGATTTTGGTTAAGATCATTTGTTAATTAATGTTATATTTTGATATTTTTATGCTTTGTAACACTTTGTTGCTTCTTTGCTGGTGTGGACATTTTGGTTCTTATTCTATGAACACTTTTACCTCATTCTTTTCAACTCTGGTCTTGTATGATATCAAAATCCTCACTTTTCAGCGAGGTCTTCTTCTGTGCCACAAGGGCAGATGGGATTTGAGACATAGCCTGCTTTTCTTGATATCTGTCATCTAAACATAATATGAAATCAAGAATCCATGCAGTTGTTCTGACTTAATTTAACCTTGTCTTTTCCCCCCCATAAGTTATAAATAGATGAGCTGCCTAACATGAGCTGAGAACAAAAAGAGGAGATGAGGATTACTGGTGCTGCGTGCTTGTGATGTGGTTACTTGAGAATCAGAAAACTTATATTCTCATCCCATGGGATCTTAGGGTAGCCAATTAAACACTGTGGTCTAATGTTTCTTTGTAGGAAAAATGAAAGAGACTGGCTTAGATTACTCGGAGGTCTTTTTTAGTTAAAAACAAAGAAAAAAAAAACAAAAAAAAACCACTTTAGTTTCATTTTTTGTATGTAGAAATCTTTGAAAACTGTGAGGTTGAACTGGAAGCTATAAAACATGAAATACAATGTGTCTGGGGCATAGGATGAATCTAGCCCAGAGTGAGAGTTTAGTCTGGTCTAAGTAGACCAGGACTTCACTGACAAATCTTGATGATTTTATGGTAATGGGCAGAGAATCATTAAGGGTTTTGAAATGAGTACTGACTAAAGGAAAATGAAAATGATACTTTAATATCTGGGCAGTGTGGTATAATTGAATAAGAAACAACTAGAAGTAAAAAGAAGTAGAAAGAAAGACTATCAAGTATTATATGGAAAAACATCCACAAGGTTGAAATCTAATCATTTCCAGCACTTGTTTTGCAGATAATAAAGAATTCTGAGAAAGTGATGGGAAATACTACCTAAGCAAACAATATGACAGAGCTGAAAAAAATAGTAAGTTGTAGGGGCATCATAGAAGATCTTTAAGAACTGGGCTCCCACCCACCCAAATAAGTAAGCCCTTTTAGTAATATCATACTAGTAAATATTTCTCCCTCCTTTTTCTGCACCTTACTCACAGTTCCCCAACACCAATATAACAGGTAATGATGCTAAGAAGAGTCAACTAACAAAAATGGGCCAAACAATAGTCTTTCTTAGGAATAGGGACTACAAAAAATGACTTTCGTTATTAAGTTTTTGGATGATTAAACTGGGAGAAGACGTAGCTGTTTTTTTGTCATTTGCAGAGGGAAGCAACTATTTCCTGGATATAAACAAGGCCAAATTGGGACTAGACTCAGCATAGTGTCACTCTAAAATAAAAATATTACAAATCCAATCCCCAAAGCAAAGAAAACCAATGTAATACTTTAATACACGTCCTTGTGGGTGCCTGGTGGGGAAAAGGATTTTACTACGTAAGAAATTTAGAGACTTTCTAATCACCTCATTTCCACACTCTCTTCCCAAAGTGACACTGATCATGTCTATAGCTACAAATCAATCCTCCCTCTCCCTCCATCATTTTGCAAGATGATTCTGTGCCACATGGCTGTAGCTCCATTATTAATTCTTCCCTATGCAGCATCATTCATATAAAATGCTCTAATTCTCAAGACTTTATCAAATCTTTTTTCTTCCTTGTTTCAATAAACACAAGGAAAGCTCTGTAAGCTACAAGTTTGGAAGAAGCGTATCTGTCTTCGTGGGTTGGAGCTGGACATGAGAAGCGGGGCATAGAGAAAACTCTCATAATACATTAAATTTGTTTTACCTGACCCACAGAGAAAAATATGTCTAAAGTAAGAGGATGTCATAGAGCAGGTGCACAGGGAAGAGGGACCCTAAGACTCAAGAAAGAGAGTAAGAGGTTCCTTTAATTTATGACACTTCACCCACAGTTACGTTCTTACTTTTCTGAGGCCCACCTGGACTTGGGGAAGAAAGTGAGACACCCTGGACTTCTTATTTAATCCCCACCCCTCCTGGCTCGTGACTCCTAATCAGAGGTGTTCAGTTACTCATGATATAAGAATTCTTTTTTTTTTTTACTGCAATAAAACAAACGTTTAATTTAATTCAGAATAAGAGATAAGAAATAACTCTTCAATAAAATATATAAAATTATACAAGGCACCCTTTCAAAGGGATAAAAGTATACTGGGTGGTGGTGGGGGGAAAGATGGAGAGAAAGATGAAGTACCAGGGAGCTAAATGGGCTGTTTGACAACACCATTTTTAGCAAGTCAAAACATGGCTTTACCCTCTGCCCGCAGCATGTTAAAAAGTATATAAATTTTTCTAGTAAGTTTAGCACATACGGTAGGTACACACACAGAGAAAGCATGATTTTTTTTTCTTTCTGGATCTATTCATTGTTCAAGAATATTTAGCATATAGGTAATGGTTACAGTATATATATATATATTTTTTAAGCAGAGAATTAATTACACTCCCCGCCCCCCAATCACCTTGCAGTGTGTGAGGACTGACTTGTACCTAGTATTTCACAGAAACCATCAATTCCCCTGACATGCTTTAACTTTTTACTCTCCAATTGTCTGAAATGGAGTTAAGCAACAGCCTTGAGAGGAATTAGGAAGTACTTCCAAGTCCCACCTTACCCCAAGGCATTCTCAGGATTCTTCCCATCCCCCTTTTATTGATCTTACCAAAAAAAAAAAAAAAAATTAAAACTTTAACACTCTGTAACAATGTGGACAGAGGGAAAAATATAAGGCCAAATATGGTAGTATCTAATGAGTTTTAAATGCATGTAAAAATGCAAAAACACGATGTGTCCTCGTCATTTTGAGGAATCTCTCCATATCTACTTCCTATGCATCGTGCCTAATTCTAACCTTTGTTTTCCATAAGCAAAAATCAGTCATCCCATCAAAATCACCAAATGTCAGCAATTTTAGCAAATAATTGGTCTCTCCTATAAGAAAAAACAAATGGAGTTAAGCAGTCTCTTTTAGGAAGGTGATATATAGAAAAAAGTATACATATGTGCATATAAATTTTGCCTTTCAAAATAATCTGAATTTTTATGTCTGCTGTATAAAAATGTCATTATATTTTATTATATATATATATATATTTATATAGAAAAACCATCAGAGCCAATCTTTGTGAAAGGAGGAGGGGGCATCTAGAAGATCACACCAAGAAAATGGGGCTTGGTGCCTCCAGCCTAAAGAACAAATTCGAACTACGTCTGTGGCCCTGTGGGCCTAGCCGCTTAGGGTGGCGCATGCAAGGTTTGCAGAGCAGGAGCACAGGCTTGGTACTGCCTTCTTGGAGAGGGAGGGGTGGATCCATTTAAACAAACATCCATCACGGAGTCTATGGAGCTGGTCTTCCTTAGGATAGATGGTACATGCCATATCCGACTGGAGTCGCATAGAGTCCCACGGGCGGGATGGGGAGCACAGGTCTATGGAAAGGGTAGGAGGCTCCATATATGGATGCTGCTTGCAGGGGCGAGTTGATGGGGAAAGGGAGGCTGAAGCCAGAGGGCAGCATAGGTTTTGCAGCCATTTTCAGCTTTTCTAGTTCTGCCTCCTGCAGTCTTTAACCCTTGGCCCTTCGGTTCTGGAACCAGATTTTGACCTGGGTCTGTGTGAGGTTCAGAGAGCTGGAGAACTCTGCACGCTCTGCAATGGAGAGGTACTGTTTCTGGCGGAACTTGCGCTCCAGAGCCAGGAGCTGGGACGTGGTGAAGGGCGTTCTTGGCTTCCGATTGGTCTCGTGCTTCGGCAGGCTGCAGGTGGTGGGGCTCATGTGTCTTGGCGGCGGCGAGTATCTGCTGGGTTCCTGCATCCATGCGGCTCCGTCTTCTGAGTTTTCCGACTTGACCGAGACGGTCTCGAAGGGCTTGACCGGCGGCCCGGGGCTGTGAGCTTCTCGGGCGCCATGTCCAGGCAGTAGCAGTGGCCGCAGGGTGGCCCTGGCGGAGGCGCTTTGGGCTGGCAGTGGGGACGCCTCTTTGGGCGGCTTCTTGTCCGACATGAGCGCCTCCACGCTGAAGGGCAGGCTGGAGACCTTGACGTGGCGCTCCTCGGCGGCCCCCTCTGCTCCCCCAGGCCCCGGGAGGCCCAGCCACCATCGCCGGGCCCCCCTCATGACTTCTCTGCCCTTCGTAGCTTCCCGCGCGCAACTCCCGGTGTAAGAATTCTGAGGCCAGCTTTCTCTAGATAGAAGTCTAAAAGTTTATCTTTCAAAACTGGAGAGATTCAGGTACCTCATGAGCTGTAGTAATTATTCTCCAAGTTAAAATCAACTATTAACTGCACTTAAATCAAAGGAGAAGTAAAATTAAAACTGAGACCAGGAGGAGGAAATAACTACGTCATACAGATGACTTTATCATAACCTTTAGCACCTACCTTTCAGAGCAAATACAATCTATGTATAAATCATATATTTATGAAACTGCTTTCCTGCAAAATTTAATATAAACTACATAACAATAGCCACTCATCTTTTTTACATGCTTTCCTAATAGTATACTTGAAAATTTAACAAATTTTATCTTAAATGTTTGAGGGTTTTTTTTTTTAATCATGTTGAGACTAGAAATGTCATTATATTGCTTACCTAATGCTTATATTAAAAGTTTGCATAACAGAATTTTACAATAAGCTTATGTATTGCTAATATATGTGATTAAAATTATAATCATCATGGTGATAGAACTGCTACAAAACTATCATAATTATCATAGTGTACTATCTTTATTCACTTAACAATATTTAGAATTATCTTGTTTGCATATTTTCTACCTCCTTCCACTTGACTGAGAGCTTTATGAGAGTAGGGGCTTTGCCTGCCTTGTTCTTTCTCTCTCTTTTTTTTTTTTTAAGATTTATTTATTTATTTATTAGAGAGAGAGCATGAGAGGGGGGAGGGTCAGAGGGAGAAGCAGACTCCCCGCGGAGCAGGGAGCCCGATGCGGGACTCGATCCCGGGACTCCAGGATCATGACCTGAGCCGAAGGCAGTCGCTTAACCAACTGAGCCACCCAGGCACCCATGCCTTGTTCTTTCTATTCTTCATACCTAGAACAGTTGCTAAGACTTACTGAGGCTCCATGTCAAATAGTCCTAAAAAGATAATAGGAAAACCAATCATTGTGTGTTTCTGATGTTATACTATCTATCTATCTATCTATCTATCTATCTATCTATCTATCTATCTCTATATCTAAATATCTATCTGTATATATTATACAATATATGAAGTGTTCTTGCAAAAATGTTTAATTGAAAGGTGACCACTACATCAAAAACTAATGATGTAGTATATGCTGGCTAACTAACCAAAGCTCTAGATTTAATTTCCAATTTACAGAAATACAGAGCATATAGACACTGTGGAAACACTAAATACAATGTGGAAACAATATATAAATATAGAATAAGAAACATTCCATTAGGCAGATTGCCTGGGATCCCCTAAAATTAAGTGTTTTGGGGAAAAAGGTGTAACTATTTGATTTAAAATGACTAAAAGTGGAAATATAACATATCAAAATTTATGGGATGTAGAAAAAGAGATTCTAAGAAAGAAGTTCATACTCAGAAATGCCTACCTCAAGAAAAAAGAGTCTCAAATAAACAACCTAACTTTATACCTGAAAGAACTAAAATAAGAACAAATGAAGCCCAAAGTTAGTAGAAGGAAGGAAATAACAAAGATTAAAGCAGAAATAAATGAAATAGATACTAAAAAGACAAAAGAAAAGATCAGTGAAACTAAGAGCTGTTTCTTTGAAGAGATAAACAGAATTGACAAGCCCTTAGCTAGGCTCACCAAGAAAAAAAAAGAGAGAGCTCAATAAATTAAATCAGAAATGAAAAAGGAGATATTACAACTGATACCACAGAAATGTAGAGGATAATAAGAGATTACTAAGAACACTGATAGGCCAACAAATTGGACAACTTAGAAAAAATGTATCAATTCCTAGAATCATGAAGAAATAAGAAATCTGAACAGAGCAATTACTAGTAGGGAGATTGAATCAGTAATTCAAAACCTCCCAATAAACAAAAGTCCAGGTGAAAGCTCTACTGTTGAATTCTACCAAACATTTAGAAAAATTAATACTTATCCTTCTCAAATTTTTCCAAAAAATAGAAGGAATTCTTGTAAACCCATTTTATGATGCCAGCATAACCCTGATACCAAAACTAGACAAGGATGCCACAAGAAAAGAAAATTGGGGGCCCAAATATCCCTGATGAACATAGATGCAAAAATCCTCAAGAAAATATTAGCAAACTAAATTCAACAATACCTTAAAAGTATCGTTCACAATGATCAAACGGGATTTATCCAGGAATGTGAGGATGGTTCAACATCCACAAATCAGTCAATGTGATACACCACAATAACAAAATGAATGATAAAAATCCTAGGATTATCTCAAAAGATGCAAAAAAAGCATCTGACAGAATGCAACATTCATTTATGATAAAATCTCTCAACAAAACAGGTACAGTGGGAATGCACCCCCAACATAATAAAGGTCATACATGCCAAGGCCACAACTTGAGTGCATCTTATGAAACACTCAGTAAGAAGTACCCAGCTTAGCTCTCTTGAATTTCTGACTGCTGAGCCTGTGAAATAATGAATGTCTATGGTTTTAAGCTGCTAAGTTTAGGGTAATTTGTCACTTCGAATAGGTAACTAATGCAAACCCTTCAAAAAGTACTTTGATTTTCTGCACTAGATTTCCTATGTAAAGCTTCTGAAACGAAGAATGTTTATTTCTTTGATATTTTCTAGAACACCAACAATTCCATCAGTCTTGTATAAAATTGTTCAAAAGAAGTCTTATTTACTTACTGCATGCCTATTAGGACATCCATGACCTAAACTGAATTTCTAGAGAGGAACAGAAGCATAGAGTAAAAGGAATAAGGAGGAAAAGGCAACAAAATCAGAAAGAATTAGAGAAAAATAAGTAGGCAAAATGAAATGAGGAAAAATGTTCAGAGAAGTCAACAAAATGTTTGTCTTTGATGTTAATTGCTACCAAATAATTCACATTACTCTTATTTTATTCTTGAGCCAGACATTTTTGCTTTGTATTACTTTGTTATTTTTTTACCTGCCTCAACTTTTACAATGAAAATTTAAAGATCCAATCATTGAAGATAAATAAATAAATAAATAAATATCCAATAATTGGTCTCAGATAGGAGTAAAGTAGTAGGTAAAATATTTGTATGTTTATACGTATATAAACATATAAATGAAAATTTAAAGATGCAATAATTGGTCTCAGATATGAGTAAAGTAGTAGGTGAAGTATTTATTTATATTTATTATACTTATTTACATTTAATATTTATATATTCACCATTTTAACTTCTGGTTTGTAATTGGCAAATACACATTTTTAAAGCTCCATAATTTCCTTTAAACTCTTAATGTTATGTTTTTCCCAATGGACAATGATAAGATCATCATTGCTCACAATCTATACACGTGTGGCATTTTATAAGATAAATTAAGCATTCACCTTGTGTTTCTTTGAGCTTGCAGGGAGTTTGGCAGTGTTTGCACCAGAGACAAGCATTCCGTTTGGGGACTGAATTCAAGACTGATGTACTTTTCTTAGCCTTACAGACCAGTAGAAATACCTACAGGGTAGGGTGGAAAATTGATGGGTAGGAGTAAAGGTGCCACCATGACTCCGTTTGCTTGTAAGTGTATGTGACATCAAATTTATTTTACTTCCACAAAACTTAAAATTAATTCCTTGGTATCTCCCTGTTGTCATTTCTCTGTAAGACCTTATATGGAGAGGTTAATGAGGAAAATTGTGTTTTCTGAAATGATTAGGTCAGCAGCATAGAATAGAAATAACTTCTCTCACTCTTCCAAGTATAGCAGTCTTAACATTTCTGAAAACGGTAAAGACAAATAATTTGAGTACACTCTGAAGACTCAAACAAGACAATACGTGTAAGTAGAGAAAGGTCGTTTGTAACTTCTAACCATCTTAACTGGTTTCAATTGCATCTATAATTGCAATTCAATTGCATCTCCTTAATAAAGGAGACATTTGCTGAGGGTAAGGCACCGTGGCACATGAAGTATAGGGACTATATCAAAAGAAAGAATTTCAGTGAGCTATTTTTATTATTAATAATATCAGACAGGTGTTCTTCAACATACCCTCTGTTGTTTTCCTAGAACTAATATGAATGTTAATTTAAATATTAATCTAATTAACGGGGTGTGTGCGTGTGTGTATGTGTGTGTGCATGTGTGTGTGTTATGCGGTGTGCACTTGGTGCAAGAAGAAATGGTAAACACAAAAAGAAATCAGGGTTTTTTGTTGTGTTTTGTTTTTTCCATTTAGATACGATTTCCCATAGATGACAGTATGTTTCTCCACAAATACTGCTGCTCGCTCTTCCTTGGCTCCTGTGTCCAGGGAAATATCCAGCATTTTATCTGGCCAGAGTTTCACAGAGTAGATTGAACTGATACAAAGGAAGAGCTTTCTAAAGGCTATTTTTGGTCTGTAGTGCCCGAAGAGTCCATTCCAAGGCTCACTTCATGGATTTTGAAGGCAGCAAGTCAGAGAACCTGGTCTAGCTTTTGGAAACTGCCCTCTTTGGAAAGGGCATGGAACATGGGACTACAAGTTGCTTTGTGAAGGGCTCTGGGGAAGATCCTGCACGCATGATTCTTTGCATCGCTGTTTTCACTTTCTGGACCAGGGTTTTCCCACTGTCACAAGGTGGTTATATTAAAAAGGGCAAGATTTAACTGTGATCTTTGAGAGTAAGACCCGTGTTTGGTGTATACTACATTTATACCACAACTCTAAGCTTAGCCTAAAAACGAGTTTTCATTGTAAGGTTTATTCTCAAATGTAGAAAACTGTCCTGCCAACTGAAGTTAGTGCTTTGATTTGCAACTGATTATAGAACCTCTGTATTTGGTGGAGGGGAAAACTAAGCCAGTTATCAGAGTCCACAAACTGGTCCACTAATTACACTGAAACGGTAGTTCTGAGCACATCCCACCAGAACCTAATGGTGCCAAATGAGGAATATTTTCCTTCTCTCCTGTACCCTGAAACGAAATGTACATTTTTCTTACTGACTAGTTTCACTAACAGGGCCAAAAGGTAGTGAAAGCCCGTCTCTGAGAGAAAATCATCTCTGATCAATAGTTCCCCTCTGATGCTCGCTCTGTAATGTGTATCAGAGCCCGGGCTGCAAGAAGCTGAGTAACCTGCTCCCGCCCACTGTGTGGCCAGGAGCCAGCGAGGCACTTAGTGGAGCTCTTGGTCCTCCACCAGCCTTTGATGGCATTTTATGCATCTGAACATTGGGAGTCTTTTTGACTTCCCCAACAGCAAACATAAATTTCACTCTAATGTTGTTACAAAAGAAAGTCAGTTAAGAACACAGCATTTGTATCAAAATGTTCAAACTGACTTTTAGTGTGTAGCATTCTACTCCAAGAAGTACAGGGGTAATTAAAATATAACCAGAAGGGTGATAATGGAATACAATAGAATCAAAAATCATCCTCTATGACACTGAGCTTTGTTTTGTTCTTGATAGGGTATACACAAAATCATAAGTAACATCTGCTCTTAACTGAATGGAAAAGCAAAAGTTTAAGTTATGATATTTCAAATGACACCAGCCACAGACAAGCCAAGGAAGATAAGATGCTGGTAAAATCCTTGGACAGTATTGGAGGAGAAAGATACATTACCAGTGAAAGAGCGTACATTTTGAATACAGATGAAATTTGTACACCCACTTGCCTCCCCTGCAACAATAACAAAGCAAATGATTTTGCTGAGCATTACTTAAACCTTGCCTAAATTATCACTTCTAAGTCATCAAATCCATTTATTGTAATAATGGAAAAAGTTATATCCGGCACCAAAATTTTTTTTTATTCTTATGTTAATCCCCATACATTACATCATTAGTTCTAGATGAAGTGTTCCATGATTCATTGTTTGTGCATAACACCCAGCGCTCCATGCAGAACGTGCCCTCCTCAATACCCACCACCAGGCTAACCCATCCTCCCACCCCCCTCCCCTCCAGAACCCTCAGTTTGTTTTTCAGAGTCCATCGTCTCTCATGGTTCGTCTACCCCTCCGATTTCCCCCACTTCATTCTTCCCCTCCCGCTACCTTCTTCTTCTTCTTTTTTTTTCTTAACATATATTGCATTATTTGTTTCAGAGGTACAGATCTGAGATTCAACAGTCTTGCACAATTCACAGCGCTTACCAGAGCACATACCCTCCCCAGTGTCTATCACCCAGTCACCCCATCCCTCCCACCCCAC
>NC_138381.1:10946120-10972732 GCF_054177405.1 Leptonychotes weddellii | reverse complement strand
GTATGATACATGTCTTTCTCTGTTTGGCACCAAAATTTGCTTGTAAAAAATAATCTAATAGTTTTCTATTACTGTTTTTGTGGAAATAATGATTTTCATGGCTATCAATATCTGATATATTGGCTTTATTTCATTCTACTTTATTTAACAATTAAAATGCTGTTAATGCTATAAAATAGAAAACTCTATCTGACTCTGAATAAAAATCACTCACTACCTTCCACTGCTCCTTTTGGTCCTTTTAATGTGAGGATATTTACCTTGTGATTCAATAGACAGTGAAAAATATTTCCTTTTTTCTTCAAAATTCTACTTGAAATGTCAAGAGTCTTTCACCTTTAACTGGCAGGTTTCATGACCAAGCAAACTTCTTACTGTTGATTAAGAGTGGTTCCAAAATATAGTGCTTGCTGTACACGCACGCACACGCACACGCACGCATGCATGCATGCACTCACGCACACGCACGCACACACACACGCATGCACACACACACACAACATAAACGTATGTAATCACCTCTTACGTTTGTAACATGATGAATTCAGTGGAAGAGTAAGGTATTTCCTGTCCCTCCTAAACTCCTACAGTGTGAGACTTAAAATAGCTGTTATCACTAAAAGATTTTATAATGTGACACAGTCTTATTTCATAAATTTCACTAGTAAATAATATTTTATTGTGTGAATGACCCAAAATATATTGATCTAGTCTACTGAAAATGGACATCCAGTGTTTTGTGCTGTGTCTGGGTGCATGTGTGTGTGTGTTTTTTTATTATTAGCAATGCTTCCAAAAGGGACGTTATTTAACATGTCATCTGATGAACATGTGTGTATTCTGTAGCATGTATGTATACATACGGATGTGTATACATGTGTGTGTAGTGTGGATGTGTGTATATATGTATATGCCTATATTTAATTATCGGGTTGTATTTATGTGCATGTTTAACTTTACTAGGCAATGCCTCACAGATTTCTAATGTGGCTGTATCATTTTATATGCCCATCAAATGTAGATAAGTGATCCCAGGGGTACCCATCCTTGAAAACACTTGTTACTATCAGATTTTAAAGTTTTTGCCATAGGAAAAGTGTCAATTTTCTTTTTCTTTTTTTTTCTTTGTTTACCAAGATAGTTGAGGGTGTTTAATGGTCATTTGTATTTCCCATTCTATGAAGTTATATTTACACCTTTATTCACTTTTCATCTGGTTTATTTGTCTTTTTTTTCTAATTCATAGAAAGTTTTTATATATTCTGGATATGAGTAAATTGTAGGCAAAATGGGTTGGAAGTATTTTACTTTTTTTAAGGATTTTATTTTTTGTCCTTTTGGTATTTATTAATAAACAGAATGTTTAAATGTAAGACTGTGAAATTTATTAATAGTTCCCCTTTTCACTTAATCTTAATTAAAACATCCTTTTAAACCTACTTATAAAAATACCTCTTCCGTTTTACTCTAGAGATATTCATTCTAGCTTTTATATATAAATTCCTCTAATTGTTAGAGTAGGCAGTTAGTTAAGTTCTAACAGGATGCCTGGAGGCCAGCAAAGAGTAAGGCATGGTTGACTATGAGGACGTCAGAGGTCCAAGCTGGCAGCACTCTAAAACAAAACTGTGAGAAACCAGGTCAAACCAGACAGGCCCAAGATGGCTGACAAAATAGGCCGAAGTTCACAGTGGTCCTTCATTATACTACAGTGCCTACTAAAATCTCCTCCCTAAGGGTGCCATGACAAGAAACCTACGACCAAATAAGGAAGAAAAAAACCCAGAACCCACATTCCTGGAAGAGACCACCCTGCTTCCAAGAAATCCCTACCTCAAGTGGTGAATATTCCATCCTTTGGTTAACAACTGCCAAAAGACAGAAACCCAAAACCCAGTGGGCAAAACTCTCCCTTCCGCTCACCCACTCTCACATCTCCAGAGCTTACTTTGGCTTTAATAAACTTTCCTGCTAGGACTGCTCTTCCGCTGTGTTATGTCTGTCCTTGAATTCTTTCTCCTGATAAGACAGACCAAGGGTCTCCTGCGACATCACTTGGACCGGCTGGATCGAGGCCTCAGGGCCTGAGGTTCTCTCAGTCCACCTGGCAACAAAATCATTTTAGTTGTTCGTATGTGTGCTGAAAAGTTCAGTTCATTTAAATCACATTATAAGAACTGTTATACATGATTTGTTTTCTACCATAATGTTTGTTTTCTATTATTTCCTTTTTTTTTCCTTCTCTCTCTCTCTTTCTTCATTTTGGCCATTTATTTGGATTGAGTTTCCCTTCAATATTTCATTATTTTTTCTTAACTAATATGGAAGTTATACTTACTATGTCTTCATAATTTTGTGGTTGCCTTTGGAATTTTAATATTCACTTAAAATGTTTGAGCATAAGTATTTTTACCTTTTTTTTCTGGACAATACAAAGATCTGAAAATTATTTCACTCCGAAGTCCCTGCTCTCCCCTCCCCCCTCCTAATAGCACACAGTGGCTCATAATCCTGGACTTTAGTTCTTTCTACCTTGGTTCCTTTAACCACAAAACCTAGATGTTTTCTTTGTTGTTGGGATTCATGCTATGTTTAACATTTACATTATTTACCATCATTTCATACATATAATACTTTCTTCCTGGTTTACTAAGACCCAGTTTTTAGAATCCTAGATACAGACAAATAAACACAGGCAGATGCTAATGGCATTGTTGTTCACCCTCACAAATGTTTGTTATTTCTGCTGTCAATTTTTTTTTAATTTCCAAAAGTTTAGCTATGTCTTTTAAACTCATGTTGTTAATATATTATCCAGAGAGGAGTTGGTCTTCACATCTAGTTTACCATTTGGAGAAAAAATGGAAACAAACCCAGCATCTTGAAAGAAAAGAATGGCGGGTAAATTTTTCAGAGGAATATTTATTGTGTAAGATGCCAATATCCATAAAGTATTTGAAAATTTGGGGAAATAAAACAACTTGAAAATTTTAGCAAAAGGTAGTAAGTGTCCGAAATATCCCTCTGACCCGACGAGTTGGGAATGATGTATGGCAGGGGTGGTGTAGACATTTGGGTATTACCAACAGAGGAATGTCTGTAAGCAAGGCATCTTTGGAAAAATAGAAAGTCCCCGGCTTATGAGAATTAAAATAACTCTTTATATATTTGAAGGACTGTCACAACAACATAAATTTCATCAGTAAGCAGAGTTTAAAATACCATTTTCTCTGAGTTGATTCGTATTTTGTTTCACTGGTCTGTCATAACAATTACTGATTTCTTTACCTGACAATGGCCATTGATATTAAGGCTTAAGAATGGGATTTTTTTTTTTTTAATGCCACTCGTATACATTCAGAAGGAGATAGAGTTCAAAGTTAAATGTTTCTCACTGAAAAAAAAAAAATTCCTTTAATTTTCTGCCCACTAAAGTGTTGCCATCTCATGTCATTTTAATATGCAGTTAACCAGAGGATGGAAATGCTATGATTTATTGTGACAGGGTAAATAAAGCAATAAGAGCAAATCTAATTTAAGCATGCATCACTGAGCATGCCTTTTCACTCCCGCTTGATAGCTAACCAAAATGATCCAATGAAAAATAAAAGGCTAGCTGCATTAAAAGTGGGAGACTGGTTTTCGAGTGCACTAAGAGCCTGTTGTGTAGTTAGGGTTCTGCACCTCTTCCTGACTTCTAGCTGAGAGCTGGGAAAGGCTTATCATGATCTTCTTCTTCTTCTTTTTTTTTTTTAAGATTTTATTTATTTGAGACAGAGAGAATGAGAGACAGAGAGCATGAGAGGGGGGAGGGCCAGAGGGAGAAGCAGACTCCCCGCGGAGCAGGGAGCCCGATGCGGGACTCGATCCCGGGACTCCAGGATCATGACCTGAGCCGAAGGCAGTCGCCTAACCAACTGAGCCACCCAGGCGCCCTTATCATGATCTTCTTAAGCATTTTTTCACTTCCTGCTGCTCTTTGAACCATTGAGCGCAGCTGATTCTTCTATCAGGAAGCCTAGATTTGAAATTTATCTCTCCCATTTACTAGCTGGGGGTTCCTGGACAAGTTCTTTAACAAGCTACACCTCCATTTCTATGTCTATAAAATGGAAGTACAAATCATGTCAAACACAGGTCTGTGAGTGTTGAATGAGATAATATGTGTAGAGCACTTAGCGATTGTATAGTAGTTATAAAAGCTCAGTAAATAACTAGTCATTTTTATTAATATTAAACTTAAGTATAAGTAAAAAAAAAAATGCCTTGAATAAGTGGAGACACTCAATTTAACACCTTTCTCTCAAACAGAAAAATAATATGAAAACAATCTGTCTTCCAACTGCCAATTAACTAGATTCGGGGGGTAAATATTTAACACTCTATGTGAAATGTGTATGACTTTGATGGCTCCCCACATTCAATCTGGCTAGGGTCAGTCTTTATTTTGAAAGCCACAGAAGGTGTTTCCAGTATCACTGTCCTTGTTTTCTCCCTTCTCTCATGTGTCTACCCCGAGTTTTCTTTTCAACATTTTCTTGATAACCTTAATTTCTCTTATCAAACACCTTGAGTAAAGCATTACCACAAACAAAAAAAAAGAAAGAAACAAAACAAGATTTTCTCTAAGAAGAATTCTACTTTTATTTCAGGGTCAACACACTCAAATTCTATATGGATTTTGAAAATCATGCTACACTTCCTCCCATTACAAAAGACTGTTTTATGCATGCCAAAAAAAAAAAAAAAAAAGAATAGTAAAAACACACTTTTCAATGTAGGCCAAATTGTGTTATTGTGGTGGCTGTTGATGTTCTTATTGAGAGCCTAGAGCATAATTTTGGCTTTTTCACATTCTGTAAATGATTGGAAAATGTGATAAGATGGTGTTTTCAAGGAACCCTATGGCATTAGTGAATAGAAAAACAGGGCAGGACTGATAAGGAAGGCTGACATGAAATGCTCACCGAGTACCAGGCCCAGAGCTAAGTGGTTTATAGACATTTGTTTAATACAACAACCAGATGAGAAATGTTAGTAACTGGATTTTTTACAGAAGAAACGTTAAGGAATTTGCTCAAGGTCACACAGCCAGAACTTGAAGCTAAACTTTGGACTCATGTTTACTGCTGCTAGTTCTCAGTATGCTAATAATGTTTCCATCGAGGAGCCTGCATTGTTACTGAAGAGAAAACCACCCAGGCCTTAATAGCTAACCTTCTAATGAGTTCGCAATCTCATGAAAATGTGTTGCTTAAACAAATGCTATGATTTGAGTCCATACACACGTACACACCAACTTTGTTCCTACAGATCTTGGTTTTGGTTTTTGTTTTTGTTTTTTTGCTGCAGTTGTGGTTGATCAAATGTTTTAGTTACAGAAAGATAACTTCATTTACTTCCATATTCCGAATAACGTAAGTACACTAAAAATTCTGCTTCACTGAATTTACTATCAGTCTTTTAATGTCCTGATTTTTAAATTTTATGTTTAATGTGGAATATGGGTTGGGTTTCAAAATAAAATCTGAGAACTAGTTCATTTTTTTTTTTAAAGGATGAAAATACAAAGTAGCTGAAATCATGTAAGTTGTGACACATAGGTTAATGTTCATGAAGCCAGGAGGAACAAGCCAGAAAAGGAACTGAAAGCAAATACCATCCACTCTCATGTATTTGGTACTAATTCTAAAATGTGTAGAATGCATTTAGGTATTGAAGAGACGATTTACTATTGTATTTATATATTTATATATTATATTGCAGTGGCATCTACACCCTGGTGGCCCAGTAGACCAAATTGCTTATCTCCCAGTGCAAGTCTCAACACAGGAGAGACTATTTACCCATATTTCCTAAAGGAATGAATGTGTGGCTAACCAATGAATGAATGAACTTCTGGGTTGTGTGACTATGAGCAGATATATTTTGCTTTATTTTTCTGTTTTCCACATTTTTACCACCAAGTTTGTATTTTTTTATATAGAGATAATAAATTTTATTTTCAAGAGTCCCTGTGCTTGGAGAAGTGAGAAGTCAGGTTGAATGTCACTAAAGGGAGTATACACATTTATGTCCCAAAGATCCAAGCCCACCAAAGCTGTGATGCTTAGTAACTCAGTTAGCTCAGTTTACACCCTAAATCTCCTCATTAGCATTCCATACGTGAGGTGTAGCATGAAGGGGAACTTCCCTTTTCTAACAGAAACATGAAAAGGAAGGGAGATGAAAAGAGCAGTGAGAAGGAAAACACTTCACTATGAGGAGAAATGCCCTCGGCTAGAGTTCATGATACTTACAAGAAGAATCTAAGCATAATTATGAAAACATCAAAAAATGTATATTTTAACATTGTTTTCACTCCATAGGCCATTTGATGATGGGTGTAAGATTTATTGAGGAAAGATTTAAAAAATTACTCATTAACAACACAAGTTCATACAATGAAACCTCTTCTGCATCTGTAAAGTCCTAGGGGTGTTTTTATCATTACTTTTCATTCTCTTCTTTGAACTCACTGTCCTTTGTCCTGTTATTAAAGAATATCCAGGTCAAATATTTTGTCACTTCCTTTGATGAATCACTCTTATATTCCAGAAATTCCACAGAGCCAAACAGATTTCTCTGTGTGTGCATATAGATCATTGTATGTGCGTGTGTGTTTTCCTTAAACTGTTTGAGAATATAAAAATAATATTTATTAAGATATTTATTTAATTTTTACTGCTGGTGTTGACAATTAAATATTTAAATATTCATGATGAATGAATGAAAGAAAATACTGCCTCACTTGATAAAATTGGATTTAGATTCTGGAAGATTTTATGGTGTTTAAACACACCTCTGAGACTAAATGCCTCTGAACTTCTGTAAAATGGAAGAGGAAGTAAATTGTTCAAGGTCACATGACTAGGAAGTGGCAAAGCTCTGTTTCCAACTGAGGCAGTAGGGCTCCAGCGCCCATTCTCTTTAGCATTATGTGATCATTTTTGTGAAGGTTAAATGAGACAATGCCTATAAAATAATGGTATGTATTTTCTAAAATAACTAAGTTTTATATCATCATAGTTACATGTTTTAAAATAATGCCTGCCAGGATAGAAGGTGTTTGAGGAATACAGCAAATAGATTGGCCTGAACAGCAAATACAGGATGCATAAGAGGACATTAAAGGTAGTAAGTTACATCAATGTAGAAAATACTGTTGTGCCAGATAATAGAGGCTCTTAAATGCCAAATTTAGTATCTTTATTTTAAATGCAACCAAGAGGAATATTTAACATATTTTGTAAAGATGCACCATGGGCTTGAAGGAAGTTATACAAACAGCATGTTTGGGGAAGGGAGGTGACAGGATAACCCATTGATTTTGCACTAGTTGAGGTATTTACATGATTAGTGGCAGTGGATGTGATAAACAGAGGATGAATAAAAGTGTGTACAAATGGAAAGCTGTATGACAATCAAGAACATATAAGCAGGATTAAAATTCATTGAGTGACTTTTCTATCCAGACTTTGCTGGAAATTCTACATTAAATCTCACCGGAAGTTTATCATGTATTTATGGGATTTATTTTCTTCCCATCTTATAGTTGAGAAAACAGTCTCAAAAAACGTTAAACAAACAGGTTGAGATCATCTAACAAATACAAGGTAGAAGATGTAGACGTTTGACTCCAATACTTGTGATCTTTCTATAACCCCAAATGCCCGATGCCACATAATACTGGGGAAGGCAAATGTAAACTGACTAAGAAATTCTAAACTTGTTTGAGGAGAAGAATAGTGGCAATTGTAACCAAAGTAGGAGATGTAAGAAGAGGAATACATTTTGATGAGACAACGAAAAATCTTGACTTAAAATTTTGAGTTTAGTGCAGAGATGATTGCGGGGGTTAGACCATTCTGGTGCATATAGCATGTAACTGTAGCTGTACCATATGATACCACTAACAATTATTATGTCTAAATCCAAAACACTTAAGGAGATTTCACATCATTATTTACAGCAGACCCTTGACAAAAGAATAATTTGCCAAGTACTTCAACTTGACTCAATAACAAAACTCTTCCCTCCTCCAAAATAGTACTGTCCACTTTAAAGAACATAATGAACAATGAATGCTTTTATTGCCATCTCCAAATCATCAATGAGAGCATGTATATAAATCCTGCCAGTTTTCATCAAACCCAGTTACTGGTTGCTGTGATCTTAGGAAGCTATGGATCATTTTTGATAAGCAGATCGGTATGGGAAAAAATTCTGTAGAAAACATGAAGTTCTTGCAGTTTTGTCAGTCCTTTGCGTGTGTCCATAGGTCATGACATTTTTGCTTAGCCTCTGTGATATTCACAAGTCACAGGTTCAGGTTCACATTTTTTAAGTGGATCATTTTTTCATTTTTTCCCTCAGGTTCTAGTCTCAGATCATTTGCTTGGTTGTTAGCAGTTAGAAACACACATTTAAAGCTTTTGAGAGAGAGGGTTCTAGAGGGGAGGGGGTGGAGGATGGGTTAGCCTGGTGATGGGTATTAAAGAGGGCACGTTCTGCGTGGAGCACTGGGTGTTATGCACAGACAATGAATCATGGAACACTACATCAAAAACTAATGATGTATGGTGATTAACATAACATAATAAAATAAAATTTTTTTAAAAATAAAGCTTTTGAGAGAATACAACATAGCAGGAAGATTATTATGATGACTGTAGACAGCATAATTTTCAACATTTGGAGTGCACTTTGAGGCCATGGTGCCCCAGACCCAAAAGAATCAAAATCAAAGAAGTCAAAGAAAGATCCTGCTGAAAGACTCACCTTTTTTTTTTTTTTTTAAAGATTTTATTTATTTATTTGAGAGAGAGAGAGCACAAGACGGGGGAGCAAGAGAGGGAGAAGCAGACTCCCCGGGACTCCACGATCACGACCTGAGCCGAAAGCAGTCGCTTAACCAACTGAGCCACCCAGGCGCCCCAAGACTCATCTTTTTAAGCCAAGTGCCTTGCTCCTTGATTTCATGTAATTGAGCTTTAACTTCCCTAGAAGTGTCGATCCAGATACAGCAGGTGGTGTTACCACAGCAGAAACCCTGCTCAGCCAGAAGATACTCAAGGGCTAGCCTCCTTTCAAGGACTTTGGCCAGAGAGTCTAAGGATCTTTGCTGGGAAGCTCTTGTCTTTTTTTTTTAAAGATTTTATTTATTTATTCATTAGAGACAGAGAGAGAGAGGCAGAGGGAGAAGCAGGCTCCCAAGGAGCAGGGAGCCCGATGCGGGACTCGATCCCAGGACCCTGAGATCATGACCTGAGCCGAAGGCAGACGCTTAACCATCTGAGCCACCCAGGCGCCCGGGAAGCTCTTGTCTTAACAACAGATTCTGAAATTTTAGAAACTAAGAAGTTCCTGATCATAGTCTTACATTTCCCTAACCAGGGAAGTAGGGACCTGCCAAAGGGAGTGAATCCTAAATCATGAAAGCCTCCTCGTAGGCCTTTTCTAACTTGATGATGTAAATTAAGGGGAGTCAACCAATGAGTTGTCTTATTTTGCTTGTGAAAAATTAGGGGCATGTTTAGATTTTCTCCTAGCCTGAAATAAAAGGTCGGTCTAAATTCCAGAGGTTAACCCCACTCTTAGCAGTAGGAGACACAAATGAGAGCGTTATCATTCTAGGCCAATACCAGAATAAAGGAAAGAGGAAAGGGTTTTACTAAAGTATGAAGTCTTTATCTGTTGTTTTGGGCAGAAGCAGTCTACCTCCATGTCAGCACCTTTCCTTCCACATCAATTTGATTTGGAGGTCTTCAGCATCTGGATAGGACCAACTGTCAGCTGGTGCCTTTTTTAGCTGTGTGATGTGCACTTAAGGCTTAATACCTTCTGGGAGGTGGTAACTGAGAGTAGTACCCTAAATTTTGATCACATCTCTCAGTTAAAGCTGAGCGTTGATTAAAAGGGCACAATTCTTTTCTTTTAAAGATTTATTTATTTTACAGAGAGCACGAGCAGGAGGGGCAGAGGGAAATGGAGAGAGAATCTCAAGCCGACTCTGAGCTGAGCATGGAGCCCAGTGCTGGGCTCGATCTCATGACCCTGATATCGCGACCTGAGTGAAAACCAAGAGTCAGATGCTTAACCGACTGCGCCACCCAGGTGCTTCTAAGAGGGCAGAATTCTTAAAACCACAGGCCCAAAATGGTGTCACTTAGGCCAAGTCACCAAACCTCAAGTTCTTATAAATTTTATTATCTAGATATCTTGGTGTGGGTGAACATGTACACACACACACTCTCTAAAAGTTATTTAAAAATTTAATAATGAGGGGCACCTGGGTGGCTTGTTTGGTTAAGCATCTGCCTTCGGCTCAGATCGTGATCTCGGGGTCCTGGGTTCGAGCCCTGCATTGGGCTCCCTGCTCCAGTGGGGAGTCTGCTTCTACCTCTCCTGCTCCTCAGCCCACTTGTGCTCTCTCTTCTCATATAAATAAACAAAATCTTTTAAAAAATAATAAAATAAATAAATATTTAATAATGACTATCTACCAGATTTGAAGCTACTTCTAAGCCAATTATTAACAAAGTATGTAAAACTAGATGAAAGTTATATGGAAAACCAATGCATTGAAATAATTCTGTAACTCAAAGGTCTCGATAGGTCCTATCCAATTTTGCTATTTGGGGTAAGCAATTTCTTTTCTCTGAGTTTCACTCCCTTTTTCATGTGATATGAAAAGCAAAATAATAATGCTGTCTTCTGCAAGTTGTTACACAAGTCATATGAGACTATATAAGCAAATATGCTAATGATATACATATTTAAGACATTTTCCTTATTGTCAATATCATGTTTTATTTATTTATACCTTGCCTTTCTCTATAAAATTTTGAAGCGACTTATGAAAATATACTAATAAAGCATAGAAATGTAAATAATATTTACATTCAAAGCAAAGAATAATAAAAGTCAGATGGACAAGACCAAGATTATCGCATTATTACTATTAATAGAAGCATAAAAAGAAATAAGGAAGGGGTAATTTGAGTTCTTCAATTTCAAAAGCATTTTATTTGCCCTACTTTGCTACAGCTCTATTTTATACACCCCTAGAGTTGTGCAATCTATAACACACAAAGGTTGGTTTATGGGTCAAGAGGCAGCTTCATTAAAAAAAAAAAATTCCCTTTATGTTGGTGGAGGGCAGTTGTTACCTAGGTCTTATTTTATTATTTCACTTTTCTAGTAGAGGAAAAAATCAAGATCATTCTAATTTCTAATAGCATAGGGTTTAATATCATGAAAATAACAAAAACAAAACTAGAGACATTGCAGTGGTTATACCACACACTACGTTATTAATACATGATGTCAGTCGCATGCCCATTTCCAGAAATTTAACAATTGCAAGGAATGTAAACGAGGATTTTTTTAAAAAACAACCCCTAACAGATGTTTGCAAGATTTTTCCCCCTACTTAGAACATAATAAACATATGGAATGGCGCAATTGTTGAAGCAAAACACAAGGATCATTCAAGAAACAATTAGATCCTGTTCTAAAGAAATGGAATACTTAAAAAGGATGAGTCCTGATGGGCCTATAGTCCTGATGAGCAAATACCTCCAGCTAAACCCTTCATGATTCTATCTCCATTTGAATGTAAATATTACCACAATGTACTCAGATCAAGATGTGGGAGCGCTGTGGAGATTTTCCTCTTCTGCAAGAGAAGAGTGAGTGTTGATAATATTCCCTGTCTATGTTGTAAAACGCCCACATGTGGTAACATTGTTTGCATTCGCTTTCATATTAAAAGAAAGAAGATGTTTCTCATCATCTTAATGTCTTCATTTTTTAGACAATGTTTAGTGGAGCTGAGATTTTTTTAAAGAGTAAAATCAATTTTAGGCATATTTCAAAGCATATATTCCGAGCTGCATCAGGAAGTAAATTTGGGAAATAAATCAGGGAGTAAATAAAAATTATGAATTTACAAGACAGAGTACAGCATAACAGCATATGCAAAGAAGAAACCTCTGGAATTCAATGCCACATTGAAAGTGGTTTGTCCTTGAACAGCTAATTTTAGTGTAGCATGATTGAACATGGCCCCAAGAAAATGTAAGTTTATGTATTACTGTATAAAATAATAGTCTATCTGTAGTTGGGGTGCAGGGATACATGAGCACCTGGCTCCAGGGGTCCCAAACAGATGGGTTTTGGCCACTTACCACCGACAAAATCTAAAGGAGAGAGGTGTGGTGGCAAAACAAAAAAGGAATTTACTTCAGTGACGCCAACACAGGACAGCAGACTAGCATCTCAAAGACTGTCTCCAAAGTGCTGAAAATACTTAATAGGTTTATGTAAGGAAACTGTGGGACAAAAGGGGATGGGTATGTGCAGGTGGGCAGTGAAGGTCAAATGGATCACTGATCACTGTCTTGGAGTCAATCACGCGGTCGTGCAGGCTCAGGGCAGACCCTATTGCTTGAAGGGCTAGTTTCAGTTCCCTTCCAGGGATGCTTTGCCCTGAGCCAAGAGACTAGCTGGAAAGAACCTAATGAGAAACTGCAAGGTCAAAATGGAGGTGGTCCAAGTCCTCTTTCCTATCCTTACAGGAAAGGCCATCTCTTGCATGCATTTATTGCTGCTGTGTGGCTGCTTAAGAATGGGCCTTGGGTCTGAAACACTTTCTTCCTAAGAGGTAAAAAGCTCTCAGTCTGTGCTGGGCTTACAGCCTTGTGGAGGAGTATCTTTTTCTGTTCCAGACTCAATGTGTGCTCCTATGTTTGTCCTAAGTGTGTGCATAACATGGCACCCAGCCCATCCCAACTAGTCTGTCTATTCCCTGAAGGGTGGGGACAAGGTCCTTCACCCGCATCACAAGAGGGATGCAGATGCTCACTATTAAAGGTGATCTTGCTCTGTCTTTCCCCGATTTGAGTAAATCTTCATTCCAACCAGGGCTTGTGGAAGTCATGTCTTGCTTAGCCACCTTGACACATGCAGTGGGTTGACATCCTGAGACAGCTGCGCTCGGTGGCAACATTGCTGTGCTCTCTGCTATCCTCCGTGAAGCCAGACTCCTCCCCTGGAGATGGGACTGGGTGTTATTCAACAATCCTAATAGTACATGCACTTTTCTTTCTTTATCCCAATGTGCTTTTTTTAGAAACATAGGATTTTACACCATCCTAAAAAATATAAATTTACTTAATCTATCGTCCATACCTGTCGGTCATGAAAATTTGGTTGAATTATTTTTGTACAGTGTATATTATGAAAATGAATAGCTCTGTGTTTTCCAAAAATTAAAGTAGTATTTGAGTGTATGTGTTAGACTACATATAGCTACCATTCTAAGATCTGGCTGTGCTTTCCAGGGGCTGCTAATTGTTCCTTCTCTTTTCCTGTTGAGGATTCATTTACCTGACTCTTAACATCAATATGTATGATCGATGTATTGTTGTAGACAACTATGATAATGACGTCTAGAAAAGGATTCACTAATCAGATAAAAGATATTAGCTGTTCCGTAAATTATGAAGATAAATCAGTTATTTCAATAAATACCATTTTTATGTATCATTCACATGGTAAGAGATAAGCCTTAAAATAGTATTAATTTGTAATATACTCTGAATTCTCCTTTGTTTTGTTGCTTAGTGAAGTTGGATCAAACACCAAAATAGCATGAATTGTATTTTCCAAGTAAACTTAAATTGACCAACTAAGTACTTACGTGAACTACTGTTAAGTATAGAGGGAAGAAATTTTAGTTTTAGCTTAGTCAGTAAAAATTATTAGTTTGGGGTGCCTGGGTGGCTCAGTCAGTTAAGCATCTGCCTTCAGCTCAGGTCATGATCCTGGGGTCCTGGGATCAAGCCCCATGAGGGGCTCCCTGCTCAGCAGGGAGTCTGTTTGTCTCTTGCCCTCTGCCCCTCCCCCCCACTTGTGCACTCTCTCACTGTCTCAAATAAATGAATAAAAACTTTTTAAAAAATTGTTAGTGAATGTGTTTGTCTCTGCACTAGAAATTAACCTCTTGAGGGAACAGGCTTTGACCTAGTCAACTCTATGTCTCGTACATAGCATGTTATCACAAAACGCTTGTGGACTAGAAATTAATTGTTAATGCAAATTTGTTTAACTTTATTGATGTATCTTGCTGAAGCATGCACCTTTACCTTATTAAGCTTCCTCAAATTAGATGCTAAGTCTAGAATGGCAAATTTTAAGGTTGTCCTTGAACATTTGCTTCTCATAATTTAAATCCACTTTGGCTTAATGAAATATAGTCTTGTAGGGACTCCTTGTTTCAACCCACACAAACTCAGTTACTTGATGCCCTTTAACTGCTAATTGCTGTGCATTATTCACATTCATCTGTGTGAAGTTTTGGCATATGGTCAACAATTAAAATACACACACACATGCACACAAGGTATGGAATATATTTTTCCAAGATTCAATCTCTAAAGCTTGTAGGAGACATACTCATAGGATATTGAATTGGTATAATATTAAATATCCTGCCTGATCTCAAACATAATTTTAATCTTATAGATCCAAATTATATGCAATTTGATTAATTGCTTATTTAGGCATATTTAAAAAACATATATTGTGCACCTAATAGTTACACAGATTTGAGTCACCCTCTTGCAATTGGGCAATTAGGTTAAAAAAATCTTTTTTTCTTGAGACACCTATCTGGCTCAGTTGGTGGAGCATGCAACCCTTGATCTCAGAGTTGTAAATTCGAGCCCCATATTGGGTATAGAGATTACTTAAAAAATAAAATCTTAAAATTTTTTTCTCTTTTAATAAACTTGGACTTTATTAATGTAATAATGTGTTTCCTAAATTATATTATAAAACAAGTATTTGTTCATGTAATTAATACTGTAGTGATAAATTTACCAAGTATTTTTTTTTTTTAAAGATTTTTATTTATTTATTTGAGACAGAATGAGAGACAGAGAGCATGAGAGGGAGGAGGGTCAGAGGGAGAAGCAGACTCCCTGCCGAGCAGGGAGCCCGATGCGGGACTCGATCCCGGGACTCCAGGATCATGACCTGAGCCGAAGGCAGTCGCTTAACCAACTGAGCCACCCAGGCGCCCACCAAGTATTTTTGATACTCACCATTCACAGAATTAAAAGAAAAACTATTCTACACTAGATTTCTTAATTTACTGAAACAGGGTTTTTGAGCTCCAAACATGAGATATTGCTATGAAAATAAGCCAGATTAAACAGATCATACGGGTACATTGTGGTCCTCATGAATAACTGGCCCACATAGGGTCAATATAATGTTACTGACCAAGATGGCTTTAACTTTCTCCTGAACTTGACAAGCTTTAGACAGGCTTCTTTCTGACTCCAGATCCCTGACCACATTTTCCTTAGATCATTTACTGTAGAAAATTTGCAATTGAAAATTCTTCCTCTACCTCTTCAAAATACAACTACTTTTAAAAGGTATTGCCCATTTGACATCTCAGGAATGTCTTTCTCCATGTCCAGAGATCCATCCCTGAGAAATGTAATCATCAAAGAAGATGCCCCTACCTCCCATTTTTCATGGGAGAACAGGAGCCTAACTTTAGCAGGTACCTTGATCCAAGTTATGCAACTACTTCCTGTTATAAAGATATGAGGAAGGTTACTTTCCTTTGGTCAGAGATAATTAGCAAATGCAGATAACCTGAGATTACCCAACCTTATCTTCAAAAACTCTCCAGTCCTTTGTTTCAGTAGAGTTGATCTCAGACAGAGTTCTGACCTCTCTCTCCCATTGCAATAGCCTTGAAAAAAGTCTTCCTTACCTGTTTAACTATATCCAGTACAATTTTGCTTTGATATTACAGATTAAAAGCAAACACATCATTCAACAGAAGAGTGTTTAGTCTAGTGTTTTAGCTTCACTAAAATATGGTTCCCTGTTGAAAGGCTTAAAGGTTTTGTTTTTAATCAAGTGAAGTTTAAGTTATAATTTTAAATTAATATATGTATAAACATAAAATTGTTATGAATTCTCTATGCTTATAGGCTTAGGTTTATTCAACTTTAAAGCCAAACCAATATGTGCATTAAGTGTAAGCAAAATAAAAATACAAAACCAATCAAATTAAAGTTTACAACATTAATGTGATCCAACAGATTGTTTTTTCCTGTAATTGAACTGCCATTTATAATATGATTCTGCTAGTGATAACCAAGTCAAGACAATGATTCTTCGAAATCTGGACACCTCTATTACCTATATGCCAGCATTTTGCCAAAGCACTTCTCCATCCATAACTTTATATAATATGCTGTGAGATCATTTGGCTTTCACTTGATCCAAAAATACGACAATCTGTGTGATAATGAGCACAATTTTACTGATATGATATCAAGCCCAATTGAAAATTCCATCACTGAAATCATATGGTGGTCATCGGACATAGAAGAGTGAAACAAATGATGAGTTTCATTTATGTAGTAGGAAAAGCCTCGCTCTTCCATTGTGGACATTCCATGGCTAGCCCTATTAGGAAACACCACAATTAATCTCTCACCCTCCCTTCCATTCATCCTTGGAGAAGGCTTAATTATTTATTGGTCTGTTCATCTGTTGGTTTATTTGTTTATTTATTTATTTAATACACAATTATTTATTTATTTGCATTTATCATTGAGAAAAATGCTTCACTTTTCCTTTAGGTTCCTAGCATAATTGCAATTATGAATTTATGTTTGGGAAGCCAATGGCACAAAGAACTTGAGTTACTGTCCCACCATTCTTGCTTCCCACACACAGACATGCATATTCTGTGTCAATAAACACCCTGAAATGGGAAAAGAGAAAAGTTGATCTCTTTTCTGAGATCAGCTCTGTGCTTAAAATAATGACAATTTTATTAGCCCATGTTTCTGTGCGGTGATGGATTACAGCAAGGATTTCTTTTGCAAGTCTTGCTAAGGGTTTCTCCTGTCATTACATTCAGATGGTGGTTGGGATGCTAGAATGCTCTAGTCCATCTGGGATGTCCAAAATGGTTTCTCCACTCACAGATAAGGTGACATGTGGCTTCTCAATGAAATCATTCTCTGACCTTGGTGTCTCCTTCTCCAAGATCTCTCTCCAGCACGGTAACTGGGATTCATACATGTTGGGACAGGGCAATAAGGGCTCAAAAGCAAAAGCTGCCAGGCCGTTTTTAAAGCTGAGGCTTGATGCTGGCACAGTGTCCCTACCGTCACATTGTTAAACTAAGCAAGGTACAGTTCTGACCCATATTCAGTAAAGTAGGGCATTACACACGGCATGGAAATAAGGGCATGGAGCTACTTTGAGGGCCATTTTTTTAAAGATTTTATTTATTTATTTGTTTGTTTAAGAGAGAGAGGAGAAGGAGCAGAGGGAGAGGGACAAGAAGTCTGTGCTGAGCACTGAGTACAGAGCCCAGCATGGGGCTTGATCCCACAACCCCAAGATCATGACCTGAGCTGAAATCAAGAGTCGGTCGCTCACCCGAGCCACCCAGGCGCCCCTGGGGACCAGTTTTGAAGACCAGCTACTGCAATATGTTTCTTCAGTTTGGGGAATTTCTCTATTGTGATCTCTTTAAAAATCATTTCCTCCCCTTTCTCTTGGTAACTTCTGCCTGGAAGGGCAATTACAAGTGTGCTATACCTTCCAACATTTCTTACGCTCTTTTCTGTACTTTCCATCCCTTTTTTATTCTTTTCTTCAGTGTGTATATCTTCTATTGACATGTGTTTCAGACCATCAATCCTGTGTTCTGCTGTGTTGAATTTGTTGTTAATCTACTGGGTTCTTAATTTTAAAACTCTTATTTTTTTCAGTTCTAAATTTTCAGTACAATCTTTTTCTATATTCCAAGTTTCTAATATAATTCTCCATCTCTTTATCTTCTCCATCTTTTCCTTTATTTTTTTTAACAGCTTGATCATAGGTTTTTTAATGTTCTGTTCTGCTAACTAAATATCTGTACTATCTCTGAGTCTGTTTCAGTCATCTCTCCTGCTCCCTTGGTTTTGGATTTTAGGGACTGCTGGCTTGCAGTTTGGGTAATGTTTATTTCCACCTCTAACTTATCCTCCCCTTGGCCAGAGTACCTTCCATGCTTTCAGATGAGTGCTTGGTGTTATCTCCATGACCCTCTCCTGACATTAAATGAAGTTGGGCATTATCTCCTCAGCAAGGCTGGAGTTGCCGTTCTGCTTTGCAGAGGCTCTGTTCAGTCTTTTTAGCCTCCTCATCCTCCATGAAGCCGTGGAGGGGGAAACAGCTGTGTACTTAGGAACCATCACATTTGCATTTTCTTTTTGGTCCCCTGAGACCTCAAAAGCTCTACTAAATGTTTCTCCTCCCAGCAGCAGACCTCTTCTGGGGCATGGCCTACATTCCCAGCCTCCTCCATAAAGGCAAAATCAGCAAATTCCCTCAGGGAAAAAACACTTCTGCAAAAGTCAGCTCAGTTTTTAGAGGTTCTCCTCTCCCTGGAATTCTGCTGTCTCTAATTATCCCTGTTTCAGCATGTCTCTGATGCTGTAGGCCTGATTTTTATATTTTATCCAAATTTTCTAGTTGCTTTTGGTGGAAGTACTGGTCTGCTGTCTTTAACTCTTCTTTACCACAACATTTAGGTGTCACACACTCTTGACTGCCTGGCTGCACCTTTCCTCAAGGGACTGTAATTCTTTCTACACTTTGACATGCTTATTACACAGAATAAGAGTGTTTGGTAGGCTAACTTTCCCATTAGACTGTTTGCTCTTTGAATAGAGAAACACTGCATTATTCATCTGTGTACTCTTGGTATCCAGCAGTTGGCATCTGAGAATGTATAAGAGTATTTCTTTTTTTTTTTTTTTTAAGATATTACTAGGTCAAAATGGATTCTTGTCAACATATTTGAGGTTATAAGCTAAATATTTTAGGAGGGCAAAGTTCCCATAAATATATATGGCATCCCTAAGTTAAGCATCTTGGGATATTCCAGAGGAATCTGATAATGTGAGAATTATCAACACATGATAGCTTTCAAACAATTTAAACTTTCAATAACTTTTTTAAAAAGATTTTATTTATTTATTTGAGAGAGAGAATGAGAGAGAGAGAGAGATGAGAAGGGGGAGGGTCAAAGGGAGAAGCAGACTCCCCGCCGAGCAGGGATCCCTATGCGGGATTCTATCCCAGGACTCCGGGATGATGACCTAAGATGAAGGCAGTCACTCAAACCAACTGAGCCACCCAGGCACCCTCAATTTTAAACTTTTAAAGCAACTTTTAGTTATAACTTTCTGAAAACTGAGGAAGCAACTTTTTTTTCCCTCTGGATTCCATAATAACTCAAGTGCTGTCATTTGACCTCTCTTCACTGATAACTCTTACCAAAACACGATACCCTGGATGGTAGGGGAGGAAAGTCCTGAAGAAGCAAAGTGCACTGTGAATTAAAAATTGATTTATTTCTTTGGTTCATTATATATATGGGTTAATGATTTACCAGTGACATAAACAATATCATGTTTTTGTTTTAATAAAATGGTGTTGTTGAAGATTGTGTGTCATCTGTATTTTTACTGTTTATCCATACCACAGTTTAGAACCTTTACAAGGGAAAAGGAAACATAATAATTATAGAAATACAAGTAAAACCACATAAAAATGACAAAGTTGAAAAATTGGACAAATTTTTAATCCTGACCTTTGAAGAAAAGTAATAGCTTTAAAATAATTTTTAAAGGTAACTATGAATGAATGACATTATTATTGAGTATAGTTTCAGAATGAGCTTTTCTTGGGATTTTTTTTAAAGATTTATTTATTAATTTTTAGAGAGAGAGGGTACTCATGAGAGTGGCGGAGGAGGGGAGAGGAAGAGGAGAGAGAGAATCCCCAGCAGACTCTCTGCTAAGCCGCCGTGGGCTCAATCTCAGGACCCATGAGATCATGACCTGAGCCGAAATCAAGTGTCAGTCGCTTAGCTGACTGAGCCACTCAGGTGCCCCTTCTTGGGCTTAATTTTAAAAAAAGAAATATCATGTACTTTGAGATGTTCAAATAAATGTATATATTTATCTCTAAAAAGAACATAGATAAAATTAGATGAACATTGAAGAGTTCTATTGTTGGGATAATGATAAATTTTTCCACCTGATTGAAGTAAAACATTAATTTTGCTACTTATGAAAGATAGAGTTTGACTAGCTATGGCCGGTTTTGAGGCTCCTCTGTGTGGATAATTTACACTTATAAGTGTAATATTACACCCCCGATAATGCATGTTGTGGTCGTGTGGATTATCATTTTCATTATAAGGAACCCTTTAAAATATTGATTTAATTTTTATTATGGTGAGTTTTTATCAAGATTCTTTGTTGGCTATCTTATTGTGCATAGCACCACTGGCTAATATTATTAGATACATATTTCATATAGCATCACATACTTTTAATGCTAAAATACCATAAAAACATCCCATTGCTTTTTGTCTTTATTTACTTCCTTCTTGAATAATTTCACATTGGTTAATATGTAAGCTTTTATAGAATATATTGTACATATTTTGATTCATCTGTTTATAAATGTGACAATACATTCAGAGAAAATGATGTGACAGATAATGTACTTCAATGAAAATAACAAAATAAAATAAAACAAAGGGTGGTTGTGACAAGTATCACAGCTCTAACTTTCAAAGGAAAATGAAAGTAGGGGATTTGTCCTTGAAAACTGGTATTACGACCTTTTATTTTATAAGCATTTACTTCATGTTTAATGAGAATATGGCATATTTTCTCTCAGGTTAGGGGAAAATAATAGCTTTAGACATTATCTTTGACCCTCAAACTATAGAGGGGATATGAATAATGATGAAGCAGGGGTAGAGAGCATTTTAAAATAGCCTACTATGTCTCAAAAAGGGGCATTCAACTATTAGAGCTAAGAATAACTTCTATAACTTTGAAATAGCTAGCATAGGTCATTTTCAAAAATGGATTAATTTATACCCTTAGAAGTTTTTTTTTTAATTTTAATATAAAATCTTTGGGCTACAAGAGACAAGATAACATGTTAATCCAGGCACAGGTTTTGCAGAAAAGAAACTGAGGCCTGGAGCCATTAAGTGATTTTCCCCAGCCATTTGCATAGAGAGCACCATGTGATATTCTCATCTCTGTCCCACTGTGTCCATCCTCCTCATTTCTACTTCATGATTTCCCCACACACCCTTTTTTGAAAGAAGTTGATTGGGAAGAATATTTAGCTGGGGATCCACTCTTTTGTCTATACAGTGGTGCAAAAAGAACTTCTCTCAACTAAAAAGCCATGGTCCTCATGTCATTTTGACAAAGGTCACCCAATCAGCATGAAATCATGTTTTCTACAGGGTGAGTGAGACCTACCCCATGGACCTATTACCCAAAGCAAATGTTGAGCCTTGAAAGCACCCTCTGCTTTCAGTGAATAAACCAAAGCCCTCAAGAGGGGTTAAGCTAAAGATAGTAGTTGTGGTTTCTGGTTATTTATTACTTCTGGGACTCAATTTTTTTATTAAGTAAGCTAATGGCTGTAATTAATATTTTAAAACAGTATTTGATATAAATTATTAGCAACTATTTTAAAGGCAAAACATCTTCTCGAGACATAATGAAATTGTGAGTACACATGAAATTTTCCTTTTTTAAGAAATAAAGTGCAAAAAAAAGACCACCTTAAATAGATATATATTACAAATAAAGTCTTATTTTTAACAGTTACAAATACAAATGCAAAATATGTAGATTAAATTAATTGTTCAATGAGTTACATCTTAATTATTTCATTGGCAACATAACTTCAATCAGGAAATCAGAATTTTATAAAATTAGGCTAAACATTACTGCATATGTACATACCTACATACACACACATTTTTATTGTATAGAAAGGTCACCTGCATTATAATAATCCTATTGGCAAAATTGTGGGATAGATCAAGCTGTTACTATTTCTGTTTGGCACATAAGGACACTAAAACATGCAAGGTAAATTACTCTCCTAAAAATTTCACAAGTGAATTTTAAACCAGAGGTGTTCTTGTTGCATTCTCTTTTGATTCTGAGCTCCTTCCATGTTTGTAAATTTTAACAATAATGAGTATTCTAATGACAGTTTCCATAAGGATTCCAAGTTGAAATGTAATTGCATTATGTTATGCATGCTCTTTTCATTTCTAATAACACCTCAAAAGAGATTAAGTGCCATAATTCTTTCTAAAAGTATGTGTGAGGGGTGCCTGGGTGGCTCAGTCATTTAAGCTTCTTCTGCCTTGGGCTCAGGTCATGATCTCAGGGTCCTGGGATCGAGTCCCGCATCGGGCTCTCTACTCAGCAGGGAATCTGCTTCTCCCTCTCCCTCTGCCCCTCCACACTCTGCCCTCCACTTGTGCTCGCAATCCCTCTCTCTCTCGCAAATAAATAAATAAAATCTTTAAATAAATAAATAAAAGTATGTGTGAGACAGTGAGAATAAAAAATCTATTTATTGACATATGGCCTAGAAAATTAAATAAAAAACAACAAATTTCTATTGCCACCATCTAGACTTCATATTTTAATTTTCTGTTTTATTCCTAATTCTTTTTATTCCCTTTAAGTTGTCTCCACTTGTAGAATAAGGAAAGGTAAACATAAATGAAAAGTGCACAACTCCAGCAATATAAAGCATGTATCTGAGAACAAAATACCTAGAGGGTCTTATATGCCAACATTGTGGAAGTGGTAGTTTTGCCCAGTGAAGAAATGTGCACATCCGAAGGGACAGATGAATACTTTAGAGGTCTTAATATGAGAACCATTTGTATTTTGTGGATCAGGAATTACCTTTAGAGGTCTAACTGTGTTTGGTCTCCGGCATCCATGCCAGTGATCTCCCTTGTTCATCAGTTTGGCCTTTGGACCAGCAGAATCAGCATAACCTGGGATCTTGGTAGCACAGAATCCCAGCCCAGACCTATTGAATCAGAATCTGCAGTTAACAAGTTTCTTAGGTGATTTGTGCACACATTCAAGGGTAAGAAGCCCTGAGCACCCCATCAAGCTTCTCTACCTGTCTGCTGACTTACTATCTGTTTGTAGTTTCTTCAGGGCAGGGACACCTGAGCGGGTTTACCAGATGAGAAATTAATGATCTAAACCCCTTGTTGCACCTGTAAGGGGCCAAGGTCAAATCACACGCTGAACTATTGCAGACTAGAGACAATGAACTAGATCTAGGAGATAGATTACTGTATGTAAGCAGGTGATACTCTGCTTCCAGTCATTGTATCACTCCCTATAGGTGGCTCTAGATAGTCAAAAGGCTGTTGCTGACATAACTAGATACAGATATATAAGGTCATTATGAGAAGGCAGGTACTACATTGACCTAATGGTGTCCGTGACTTAAAAAGAAAAAAAGAAAAAGTCTATAACAAAGGACTGATTTTAGTAATAGACAATACAGTAGAAATAAAAACACTGACCAAAAAAACACCATTCTCACACATAAGTTCCAGTGGCAATAATGATATCCTAAAACTCACCTTTAACCTTTTATTAATGTGAATTCAACAAGAGTTTAATTTAGTTGTATTATGCTTTCTTCTAGAACTCTAATTCAAAATTTTTATCATTTATTGGTGAAAACTTTGCTTTCAAAATTGGACTTCGATATGCACGTGGGCTGGGTTTCGCATATATTTTTCATAGTATTTACTGATCTGCTTCCTGATAGTGTTTGATATAGATACTAAAGACATATTGAGACAGAGCAAAACAGAAATTATTTTTAAACTATTTTCTTACTCTGCTCATGTTACCCAAGGTATAGAAACTGAAAGTAAGCTTAACTTTTAACATGAAAATATCTTTATTCAGAATGAATGCATATCAGCAGAGAGAATTTCTGAGAAAATAAAAGGTTTGATTTATCTCCGTGAAAATAATGGCTGATAACTGAAATACTAACAGACCATGTTTGTAGAAAAAGAGGGCCCTCTAAAGTATCAACTCTTAAAAATACAGATGACAAATCCATTGAACCTTTGATAATATTGACTATTTTCACAGAACAAATTCACATAATTTTATCTCAACTACACACATTTCTAGGCAACAAAAGACAACAATACTAATAAAATCATCAATGATAACAATGGCACATATATTGTGTTACATGAAATTCACATGTAGATTAAGCTATGAGAAGAAATGGTTCCCGTGGTAAGTGTGAGGCTCGCAGAAGCACTTAATGTGTCCTTCTAAAAGAGGCTGTCCTATGAAATAAATCTATCCTGGTCTCAAATGACCTTAAAAGGAAATTTGATATTAGAAGAGAGTCACCATAGATATAGCCCCCATTTGGTTAGAGAGAAGGGATAGAAATACACAGACATGTTTCTGGTCCTCTAAATTATGTTTATTAAATATTTAGCTCTGGGGCGCCTGGGTGGCTCAGTCGGTTGAGCATCTGACTCTTGGTTTTGGCTCAGGTCATGATCTTGGGGTCCTGAGATGGAGCCCTGCGTGGGGCTCTGCACTCAGTGTGGAGGCTGCTTGTGCCTCTCCCTGTGCTCCTCCCCCTGCTCTCTCTATCTCTCTCTCATAAATAAATAAAATCTTAAAAAATATTTAGCTCCGATTGATCCATACATATGTATGTATCCATACACATGCAAACATAAATATAATAAAAGTACATTTTTATTCTTTTTGCCATATTTATTATATTTGATTTCATGACAATAAATTTTCAAATTCTATCTCAATTTTAATCTCTAAGGGCTAGGTAGTAGTATTTCCTCTAAAATGGTAAATATGTATATATATGTGTGTGTATATATATAAGTTGATAATTATTTTTGTTAAATAAAAATACATCATCTACTTTTAGTATTTAAAATTATCATCTAAAATATCTAATTAAATTTAAGAAAGTAAATTATTTTAGAAAATATAATACTTTGCCTCATTAATGTAAATATCCAGTTCCACACAAGATTGGCTAATTGACCCATAATTGGTCAATTACAGCTATAATTATATGCAGTTGCTATCTTGTCTACACAAATAATCATAGGTGACAAATACATACACATTAAAGAAGTAATCATTCTTAAAAATAAAATCTTTCTTTTTTTTTTTTAAAGATTTTATTTATTTGACAGAGAGAGACAGCGAGAGAGGGAACACAAGCAGGGGGAGTGGGAGAGGGAGAAGCAGGCTTCCCGCAGAGCAGGGAGCCCGATGCGGGGCTCGATCCCAGGACCCTGGGATCATGACCTGAGCCGAAGGCAGACGCCCAACGACTGAGCCACCCAGGCGCCCCAATAAAATCTTTCTTAATTTGTGTTCTCCAAGGGCATGTAGATGCATGAAATTACAATTGACAAGCATACATATTTTATACATTTTTGAAGAAATTCTAATCACCTGGAAAAATACTTTCTATGTTACAATATAGACAGAATAACGAGCAGTTGCTATCAAAATCTGATGTGTCTAAACATCTTGTTGTATGAAAACCCATTTGCCTGAAGGGTGCCTCTCACCTGTAACACGGTGCCATTCCCGTGGGATTGATGTCCTCCCTAGTTGAACTCTGGGCTGCTTTGCTATAATGGGAAGTTAACAGAGACAGCTGACATAGTAAAAAGAGCTATCGCCACCGCTAGTCAGGGTGTGATCTAGGGCAGTTACAGAGCAAATCTAGAATGAATAACTTACAGAGGAAGGAAGAAGGAAATCTGCTATTTAAGCTTCTCATACCTTCTAGATTATGGCCTTCAGGACGACAGAGAGACCTTCTAAAATTAGCATTTCTTTTTTGACATAACATAAATCAAGCGAAAGTAGTAGTAACCTTTGTTACCGTGTAGGTTACTGAAATATAAAGCACCTCAAAACCACACTGATTAGCAGACAAATACCTTCTGTTTCCACAGATGCTAAGTACTTATTGATTTAGTTTTACCTGCTAGTGGCCATTAAGCCCGGGAACAAAAAAATGACCACAACACCATAAATCATTATCATGCTGAAGCATTGATTAAGTACCTGTGAGTACATGAAGGCATTTGGCCAAAGGAGACGAGGAGAAGCAAGTAAAAATATGACCAGTGGGAGGATGTGATGATGAAAGAGAGAATGTGATACAGCTGTAGGTTCAAGCCAAAATTACGGCTCAACAGGCTCGACAGGCTCTGTGTGGGCTCATCAAGTCTAACAGAAGAAGTGCAAGCACCCCCAGGTCTCAGTATGTGCTGCTGTCTGCTATGGGATTTATCCAAGCAGATTGTTAAGTTTGGTCTTACAGCAAAATGAGATCTGTCTTCAACAATCTGTGCCTCTCCATAGAAAATATTAGCAATAGGGCGCCTGGGTGGCTCAGTTGGTTAAGCGACTGCCTTCGGCTCAGGTCACGATCCTGGAGTCCCTGGATCAAGTCCCGCATCGGGCTCCCTGCTCGGCAGGGAGTCTGCTTCTCCCTCTGACCCTCCCCCCTCTCATGTGCTCTCTCTCATTCTCTCTCTCTCAAATAAATAAATAAAATCTTTAAAAAAAAAA
>NC_138381.1:10911419-10946020 GCF_054177405.1 Leptonychotes weddellii | reverse complement strand
TACATGATTTCAAAGAAACTGCAGCTCTGCCCTCATCTTCAGAAGAGCCAGAGAACACTCACAAGGGCAAGTGCTTTTTCTTTCCACTCTGCCCACTCTGCACCCTCATTGGCAAGTGCAAGGCCACACACCTTTGAGCTGATTGAAGCATAACAAAGCTAACTACCTGCTCCAAGAATCAGACTCTGGCTTTGGGCTATAGCTCAGAACAGAAGTGATCTTTGCTGAACAGAAAGAAAGTTAAACAGATGCAATCCTCAGTAACAATCAAGAGAGACAACACTGATGCAGGAGAAAAAAAAAAAATTGTAAGGGCAAGCCGACATTCAAGCAACTGCACAGACACTGAACCCATAAACTAAATGAAGCATTAACAGGTTATACAATTTCAATTTGAGTTTGGGGATGAGTGAAACTTTTTGTAAGGAAGACTCAAGGAAAAATATAGACCAAACTGAACATGGAAATCAAACTTTTGAAAGCCTCTCTTTCACCCTCTTCAGAAATGGGTAAGATTTTGACCTTCAGTGATCGACAGCCGTATGTGCCATGGGAAGAATTTAGTAAGGATAAATGTTTTATGTTTAAAAAATGAATGTCCTGACTCATGATTAAAGCAAATGAGTGAGTAGAATCACAATTTTCAGGCTTCTAAAACATATTACTGGTTCAAAAAAATATTGGCAATACTTTCTTAGCTTATACATTAATTTGTTCAAACATTGATTGATGCCCATTATATGCCAGGGGCTGTATTAGGCACGTGGTGCCTAAAGGTGATAAGCACCTGTCTCTATAATAAAGAAGCTATGGTTATAAAGAAGTATTAAAATAAGGAAACGTCAGCAGATAATGATGTAATGATGAGTGTTAATTATCATTTTTGTATATCTACCAGAAGATTTCTTAAATTGCTAGATTTATGTACCATGCCCATAGCAAAATTAAAAAAAAAATGGTTTTTTAAAATCTCCTATTTAAAATGGCATATCTATATATAGATATATATATCTTAAACTACAACACACATAGAAATAGCCTGACATTCCGGTGTTCCCCAATAATTCTTCAGATGGCAAGGATTCATTATAAAATGGTCACAAGTGTTTTGTTTGTTTGTTTGTGCTAAAGATCGACTCTTTTGAGCATAGGCGAATGCCTGCGCTGGCCAGGGCCTATCATGTTGAGAGAGCGGAATACCACTGTTGGGCAGCAAGCAATGAGCAATCCTCTTCCTGTAGATAATTCTGTGGAACCAAAAGACTTTGTTTGGAGAAATCCAGACCAAGAAATGAAGTTGTTATCTTTCTCTTGACTGAGGACAGATACTAAGGTAGATTTTAAGAAAACAACTAAAGTCAAAGGTAAAGAGCTTGATTTTCAGGAGCAATTATATCATCCTAATTTAAGTATGTCAGTAAACTTAACGTACACAAATTGAACTATGAGAAGTACCCAGAGGTCTAGAGTAGACTAAGAATAACTGCAAGAGGAAATCATTTTTTTGCCATAAAAAATAAGCTTGCGCCAAATGAAATGAAAATGTTTCTAAGAACCCAGAAATTCGAACTAAGTAAGTCTTCTTTTGATTTTCTTTGTCTTTTCAAACTATACTATACGAGTTTCCATAGAGATTCCTTTTGTAAGCATCTGTTACCAACACAGAGTAGGATGTGTTCGGTTCAGTGTTCTCCCCGGGACGAGTGTGACATCAACTCCTGTTTTAGCTTCAAACCCATTTTAGCTTTAAAACGGAAAACTCTAGCATTCAGCAGAAACTGGGAGACAGAAGAGAGATTCTGAATCACTATAGAATATTTTACATACTTTTTTCATGCCAAGGAATTCTGCTCTGGGGTCTCATTTATGTTTTCATAACCTCAATTCCCAGACCACCCACCTCAGTCTGATTATTTAGCAACTGCCATACTGACAGACCTCTTACTGGTCACGAATGACATCCAAACTGACCACTGGACACTTTTCAGTGTTATTTTATTTGAACTCTCATTATCATTTGGCCCTGTTTACCTCTTCTCCCTTTTTGAAATTCTTCTTCCTTTACTTGGATAGTACTATATTCTTCTAGTTTTCCCTACTTCTATCAGAACTCTCTTTTTAAATGTGCCATCCTAAAGTATTCATTATGGCCTCTTCCCTCTAATTATGTGTACTCGTTGGGCAATGTTTGTAGCCTGACCAATTCATGTTTGTCCTTCAAGAGCCATGAAGTACATCTTGGAAGACTTCCCTCTTTTGATGCTCTAGCTTGATGCTGAACAACTCATAATTATTCCCCTCGAAGATCCCATATCATCATGCACAAATTTCTTAGAAAACCACAGGGAATTATAATTTTCCACTAGTTTATTTTTCATTATCTTGTTTTTCCACCAGATTTTAAGATTCCCGAGACAGGGGTCTCTGTCTCATTCATCATGATATCTCACCTCATTCCCAATTTTGTCAGAATTGCTGGATAAATGAGGTAATGTTTGTTAAATGGACGAATCAATTAAAACCGAATAAGCTAACTTCAATTATTGCCAATTAAAGGGTGTGTGATTTTCCTCAAATATTATGGGAATCTGAGAACAGTTCGTATTTTCCTTAAGTTTTTGAGTAGGAAACAAGCATGATGACATATTTCATCAATATATTCTGCTCTGCAGCACATGATTAAACATATACATTTTCCTATGCATGTGATTATATGCAAATGTATAGAAAATGTTTCCAACTGTACTGCTCATTGCATCTTATCTGCAGATCCATGCTTTATGTTGACAAGGAATAACTCAGATGCAAATATTTTACAGTTTCTGCCCAAAACAATATGGATAAAGAGCTAAGAAATGTATTGAATAGATCTCAGTTATGTACACTATACTAAAGCAAGAGTCCAATTGTCTAAAGCATTTGAAGAAAAAAAAAAACCAGCAAGCTAACACCAAACCAATTAAAACACAGGGCACCTGTTTCTCAAATTAAAATAGGGGCAGGCTATAAACAAATGAGAGGTTCAGCTGGAAATATGTTTCATGGAATTACTGCATATTCCTTAAATCACTTGAAAAGACAACACATTTGTTCTTTTTTTTTTTTTAAAGATTTTATTTATTTATTTGACAGAGACACAGCGAGAGAGGGAACACAAGCAGGGGGAGGGGGAGAGGGAGAAGCAGGCTTCCCGCCGAGCAGGGAGCCCAATGTGGGGCCCGATCCCAGGACCCTGAGATCATGACCTGAGCTGAAGGCAGATGCTTAACGACTGAGCCACCCAGGCGCCCAACAACACATTTGTTCTTATCTGGGCCAGTAGAGAGAAGCGTTGGCACAGGTAATAAATAGAAAGTCATACATCATGGCCAATTAAGCCAGCATGTAAGGTAGGTGGAGCTCTGGGATCCCAAGCCAAATGTAGGGTGCAACTAGGTAGCAAGATATCCAGAGGGTATGTAACCTTATGTCAAATAAATAAATAAATAAATTTTAAAACAGCATAGAGCTTAATCAAAATGCCTGTGATCAACATGGACAAAATGGAGTGTTATTCCTAGGTGCAGTTCACAAATACTCATAGCTCATGAAAATGGTTGTTGTAACTACGTTGAAACTTACACAGGTGACGCTGGTTTAATGCAAGGGGGTCCAAGATATGAGCAGATGAAGGGAGGTTGATTTATTATTTATTTTACAATCAATGGCAAAGGTAACATGATTCTGATTTTGGTTTCTTTTTTTTTTATTGTATTTTTTTATTATTATGTTATGTTAATCACCATACATTACGTGATTAGTTTTTGATGTAGTGTTCCATGATTCACTGTTTGCGTATAACACCCAGTGCTCCATGCAGAATGTGCCCTCCTCAATACCCATCACCAGGCTAACCCATCCCCCCACCCCCCTCCCCTCTAGAACCCTCAGTTTGTTTCTCAGTGTCCATAGTCTCTCATGGTTCGTCTCCCCCTCCAATTTCCCCCCTTCATTCCTATGTTTGCAATATATTTAGACCACTGGGTAAAATTCTCACATCGTTTTTTGTTTTTTGTTTTTTTTTCAAAAGGAAAATGTTACTTGGGACTATTCCCCAAATCCAAACGTAATAAATCAGTCAAAAAAGGGTCCTTAGTTGTGAATAGGTACATATAAACAGAAAGGTACATATAAAAAGAAAGTGGACACAAGGAGTGGCAAGAAAGCAAAAATAAATCATCCAGTGTATTTCAGTGTTTAGGAGTAAGAACAGTTCTGGAGACCACCTAGTTGTAGGTATCAGGGGAAAAAAATAGTATGGAGTAGGCAATGCTTAAAAGTTCACGTGTGAGGACAGGACTCGAAGCATCCCCTCAGGAAGTACTTTTGATAACTCGTTGTGGCATCCTTGTTTACTAGAGTACTAACAGAACTGTCCCAAGGAGAAATCCAGCAAGCTGGGCAAAATCATAAATGAATCTAAGTGTGAACCACGTCACCCTGTTCATCATTGTCCCTCTAACACACACACAGACACATACACATACACACACACACCCTCATACACACATGCACAATGCTCAATAAATGTTTGTGGAATGAATGAATGAATGAGTTGAGTTAATGAAGTCATGTAAAAGACAGACTTAAGCTGAAAATATCTGCTTGCTATTCAATTCCAGAAAAATAACAGGGACTACCAAGAGTTTAAAAAAGGAAGTGAAGAATTTGAAAGTATCATAGGGAAAAATATAAAGATATTGGGAATTATTTTTCTCACCTCCAAAAAGAAATGTATAGTGCAGGCCCATATTTTGCCAAAGCTAATTGTTAAAAGATTAAGGAAGGGCACCTGGGTGGCTCAGTTGGTTAAGTGTCTGCCTTCGGCTCAGGTTATGATCCTAGAGTCCCAGGATCCAGTCCCACATTGGGCTTCCCGCTCAGTGGGGAGTCTGTTTCTCCCTCTGACCGTCCCCTCTCCCTCCTCTCATGTGGTCTCTCTCTCTCTCACTCTCTCAAACAAATAAATAAAATCTTTTAAATAAATAAATAAAAATAAAAGATTAAGAAAAAGGCCACCTGGGTGGCTCAGTTGGTTGAGCATCTGCTCTCAGTGCAGGTCATGACCTCAGGGTCCTGGGATCAAGCCCCGTGTGGGGCTCCCTGCTCAGTGGGAAGTTTGCTTCTCCCTCTCCCTCTGCCCCCCTCCTCACTTATGCTCTCTCTCTCTCAAATAAATAAAATCTTAAAAAAAAAAAGATTAAGGATAAGTAAAGGAATTAAAAAAACACACATCATATCTCTACCCTTTTATATTTTACCACCTACTTATGACATAGGACGCAAACTTGAAAACTGTTATGTAACAACCATGTTCGGGGGTCATTAGGCTATTTTTTCAAAGTGGGGTTACATTTTCTTTAATGTGCAGTCTGTGATGATTATTGCCCTCACCTGTTCACATAAGGATTTAGCTCTTAAAAGTGATCTCATGACTATTTCTGAAAGCCCTGTGAAGCTATTTCCTGTGTTCTGTGACTCCGATACCCTCCTTCCAAATCAGATCCCCTTCCTCTGATGCCTGTGGTCCTGAGAGGTGCCATTCCACTGAACACAGTTTATCTCTAACGAAACTACAGCTGTCGCAAAATGTTGACCTCTCCTTTGTACAAAACTTTGAAGTGTACTTTTCTGAATTCTACCCTGTACACAGTTAAAAATCATAGTCAGACTTAAGGAAATGATCAGAGATCAAAAAGAAAGTAAACTGCAGAAAGGCTCTACAATTGCTTTTAGATATGAGTGCTTGCAGAGCCCAGAGTTTCTGCCATTTGGAAATGTGTCGTTGACTTCCTGTAGGCCAAGGAGGTGAATGGGGGATGGCGACTTCTGACATTTGTTACACTGGAATTGAGCGTTAATTTATTGTGGAGTTTTTCTAGGGGTCGGGAAAGAGAAATTAATTTTGAGTAGGTACCATCAGATACTGTTAGGTTTTTAAAATATTATCTAATCCATATACATTCATATAAAAAGTTGTCTGTGAATGTTCATGGTGGCTTTTATTCAAAAACTAAAAAGTTGAAATAATCCATATGTTCTACTGATGGATGGATAAACTAACATGTGGCTTATCCATACGATGAAAGATTATACACCCATGTACAGGAACAAAGCACTGATTCATGTTACAATGTGGGTGGCCTTTGAATACATTCTGCTAAACAAAGAAGCCGTACCCCAAAGACTGCATATTGTATAATCCCCTCCATTTGAATTCTCCAAGAATATAAAAATCCACAGATACCGAAAGCAGATTAGCAGTTGCCTAGAGATGCAGTGTGATGTGTTGGGAAGTGGGGGGATTCTTTTTTGGGGTGATGGAAATGTTCTGGAATTAGATAGTGGTGAGGATTGCACAATATTGTGAATGTACTAGAAGTCAGTGAATCATATACCTTAAAATGGTGAATCTTAGGTCATGTGAATTTTCTTTAAAATGGTGGGAAAATATGAACTAATCCAATATACAATACAATGCTGTAAGGTAAGTATTTTAAAGATAACTTTTAACATGAGAAAACCTGATGTCAGATAAATTAAATAATTTGTTCTTGAACAGTACAAGGAAACAAAGTGCGGATTTCAAGCTTTTACTCCCTTTATACCACAGTGCTCCACTAGATGAATCTTAAGCAGCTTCCTAGTAAATGGGTCAGTCAATAATATATAGCAAAGGTAACCTTAAATATGTCCTTCCTGTATTTTCCATCAATATTTTCATAATCCATATTTATTTGAAATTGCCAAAGAGTTCCTCCAGTTGGCTTCCACTGTATTTTCTATTACTGTGTTTGAAGTCTCTCTAGGACAGGCATCTGATAGATCTCTCTTTAAATTCCCAAAGTGCCTACTCAAGTCACACTACACTACATATTTCTTGTATGAAATAATGCTACTTTTTATCGACATGCATTATTTTATGTTAAGGGTTTAATGATCCCCCTTAAGTAACTTTCTTTCATGGGGTTTATTTGACTCATATTCTTTTAAAATATTTTGGTTTTATTTATAGTAATCGAGTATGTTATGAGATTTCAAACATTAGCATTTTAATTTTAAGAAGTTTTTATAAATAAAAGTAACTTGTGTTATCCAAACTTAGGCACATGTTTCTTATCCTTAATGTAGTAAATGCATTTGCAACCAAACACACAGGTATTTTGTTTTGTTTTTTGCTCGGAACCTCTCACTTCCAGATTCAGAATATTCACTTGACCTTGGAAATGTGTTCTTTCTCCTGTTTAGCTCTTTGTAGAATAGGATAACATTGAGTTCCCAGGAAGTGATGGTAATGTCAAAAATTACAGCCTCATAAAAGCTTTACTTCTCACCATAAAAATAATATATAAAGGAGAGAACTATGAGGGTGCCTCGCATATTGCAATGTCAGGTTTAGGAGCACTACTATAAAATTTATAATACCTATCTATTTGATAGTAGGTAAGAGTGCAAGCAAGTGTTGCTTAAATATAGCTAGGTTATAAACAAGTGAATGCTTTGGGGAGAGAGAGTTTGGGACATGTTTTGTGGTATGAAAAAATGTCAAAGATCTGCTGTTTAAAGACCCTGTTTCTTTAAGATGCCTCTCTAAAAATTAACATTTATCATTAAAACCTAATGAGTCAAAATTATAAAATATGGTATGGTGTATGGATATATGGGGGAGTGCAGAGCTGTGATTAACTGAAGATGCAAAAACAAAGGATAGAGAAATGAATCTACCAAAACCACAGCTGGACTGGCATAAACAGAAATGGACTGAGCAACAAAACATCTGTAAATTCAGTGCACCACACACCAGATTAGGCAGAATTAGCTCTGCTTGGCCAATGATATGCCTCAAATCCCAGGTTGTTGAGGGGATCTGGGTCCACTAGGATCCCTTCCCTATCATTCTGACTCTAGCTGGAAGAAACTTTGTCTTCAAATTCTGTCTGTGCATTATTGGAACACAAGACCAGGTTTTGAAAGCGCATGATGGCAGATAGGCAGGTGGGATGGTTCCTGGTGCCTTTCTGTGGGCTCATGTCCTCCACGTGGGCAGATTAACTGCTTCCTCATAGACCATTCAGCAACAGGTCTTTTTTTCCTAGCACTTTACTGACAAGTGTCTTTGGTGTTTTTTGTTTTATTTTGTTTTTTAAACATTTTTGCTCTTTCTAAATAATCTGTTTTGGACAGATTATTATAAAGTCTACTGTTTTGTTTCGGAGGGGCTGTCTGCTACTTGTGAGTTTTTCGTTTCATCCTGCATCATTTTGCTTTCTGCCATTAAATACTTCACTAGAAGAAATTTTCTTTTTTTTTGCATATCTTTTATTCTGTCTACTAATTTGAAACTATTTTTCCCCAACTTATGTTCCTATTCATGTATCTGTGCCCCAGCCCCCCGTGCCACCCCATAGCAGCTCGTGTACCTCAGGGAATAGACCATAAACTCTGTAATAGTCCAGAGGTGGGTGTCAGTAGAAAAGCAAAAACAAAACAAAACAAGCAAACCAACCAACCCCCAACTAATTTTCCTTATTTGGGTTAAAAAAAACCTATGACCCAGCCTGGTCAAAGAAACTTCTGGAAATTTTCTGAATATTTTGGGAAAAGTTTTTCTCCATTTTGCATTTCTGCAAATGCAAAAGCTTGTATTTCTGTCTGCTTCTGCTGGCCATCCCTCAACAAGCATGGCGACTAGACTAAGATGAAGTCAACCATGTGGATGCAGAGGAAAATAAATCTGGAAGCTCGATGACTTCATTAAGCCACTGAATCGATAAAACCTGATCTTCTCTTTAGAACTGTGTATTCTCTTATGAAAATTAGTTAATTTTCATATTGTCAAAGCTGGTTTGAATCTGATTCTCTGTTACTTGCTCCAAGAGCATATGATCTGATATACACATGTTCATATTTATCTTATATCTTAATAAATTGTACATATTCAGTCATTAAATAGTGACATCATACTTATTGGATGATCAGAATTTTTATTTTATTTAATTTTTTTTAAAGATTTTATTTATTTATTTGAGAGAGAGAGCACAAGCGGGGTGAGGGGCAGAGGGAGAAACAGACTCCCCGCTGAGCAGGGAGCCCCCCACGGAGCTCCATCTGGGGACTCTGGGATCATGACCTGAGCTGAAGGCAGATGCTTAACAGACTGAGCCACCCAGGTGCCCCCAGAATTCTTATTTTAGAGCATCTGGTGGGCTCTTGTTCTCCACGGCCAGTCTCTGGGCTTTTTCTGAGCACATTTTGCCCTATTAACAACCATACTGAGGAACTAGATGCTTTGTTGCCATGTTATTTTCCTCCAGAGTGTGGTACCTTAGGGTTCACCATCTCCAGCCTTAACATGCTGCCACTGACTGAATATTTAAAGTCACAAACAGTTTTTCAGTGTATTCTATTGCTGGGGTGTATTCACATACTGAAGGCTCTTGCCTTCCAGGAGTTTCCAGTCTGTTGAAAGATGGTGCCATCACGTCTGCATGGCTTCACCTCATTGCCAGATGACACACCACTTACTCTTCCCCAGAACACCACAGAAACGGAAAAGTGTGAACTGAAAGCAAAATGAAAAAGAAAATCTTACAGTAAAATAAGCCAAGTATATTAATTGTAAATTTCATCCTCTGCAAAGAAACAGATAAATGATGGCCTTCCCAGTCTATCAAAGTCACAGAGTTAGAGCCTCTTCTGGAATTGCTGAGGATTCATGTGAATGTCGTTTGCAATCACAGAACCGGGCATTGGAGAAGCCCTTCTTCCCGCGCACCTGGGTGCAGGTTTAATATGCTGTTGAGTTCTTGTTTTGCACAGGAAGGCAGTCATGAAACACATGCCATCCTGAACACCTGCTCTCTAGCCATATGAATATTTTTGAACGCTGCAAAAATAGGCAGAGAGTAGGTGCAGATACAATTACTGCTACAGATTTGTAATTTTCGAAGGAAAATTGCAGCTTTCGTGACTGCTGTCTAAATTTAGACAAATGAGAGCAGAATCAGCAAAGTAAGTTTTTGATGTATATATGTATAAATGAAGAGTTTGCATCAGAATCTAGGTTTTCCGGTTTTCCAGTTTTCTCCCTTTTAAAAAAAAAATCTTAATACGAACATTTTAGAAGATGGAGACTGAAGAGTAAGTTCTAAAATTATATACATCATGTTTTATTCCCTTGATGTGGTTTATTTAGCCATTTTATATCTGAGAAGTGAATGTAACACTGAGCCATGGAATACTGGAGTAATAACCCCTTCCTTTAAGTGGGATTATTTTTACACACTGTTGAGAAGCCGATGAAAGCTATAGAAACTCTCCTCAGAAAAATAAATAGGCACGCCAAAACTCCCATACAATTTTAGGTAATTATGGATTAGTTCTAGCTATTTAATATTTGATATACTAAACAGCCTTCCCTCCCTCAAAACATAAAGTAAATAGAAGGAAAGATGTACTTTGAAAAAAAAATAGATCCAAAAGTAAATGTAATTGAAGAACTATCTTCTTAGCATCTTCTAGCAAATAAAACATTCTTAAAGAACAGAATTTTTTCTTTATACCTAATTAAGCACTTAACTGTAGGATATTCAAGGTTTTTTTCAATTATGTGTATACACAGAAAAATTCAGCAAATATACACTTTTTCATAAACTTTACGGTATTTAAGATGTCATCTGTGCATATGTAAATATATTTGATTGCATTTAGGATCCAAATATAGTGGTTTAATGAAAAACATGTTTCCTCCTCGCCTTCCAGGAAGCCTTTATGTTGACATTCCAGAACCAGCCAAGTGTCTCTACATCATGAGTATCTCAGGATCTTTCTTCTGCTCATTGTCTTTGACAGGAGACTCACATCTCACAGCTTCCTGCAGTCACAACAGGGGTGCAGTCTTTGGTCTGCACTGAAAGCAGGAAGGAAAATATGAAAGAGACCTGCTTCTGTGGAAAGCGGACTCCCTGGCCAGAACTGTGTCACTAGGACGAACCCAAAGCCAGGAAACATATTCTTGTAGGTAAGTGCATTACTGCTCCTCATGAGATGGCGATCCTGCTAGGAGACATGACAGTAAGGATGGATATGGAAGACAACTGGCAGTTTCTATAATAACTGCTAATATTTTCATTCTTCTTCAGTCACTTTTTAGGTACCTAGATATGAATTACTGCACATTCTGAAAGTAGAATCTTAACAAGTGGGCACATTTCCTAAATTGACAGTAACAAGAGAATAATTTAGGTATAAAAGTTATGAAGGATTTGTGAAGAAAATACACCTAATTCAAGTGAAAGTGGGTGAGTTAATTAGAGGATATTCATCCACATAGTTTTCAGTCACAAAGAATGAGGAGAGCAGTTTTCCCAGAGGTCATCATAACATTACCTGTCTTTGTGGTGTGCTTACTATTTGCCAGACACTGGGACTGAATGTCTTATGCTTTATTTAGCCCTTGCGACAACTTTACCAGGTAAGTGCTACAATTATCCTCACTTTAAGATTAAAAAACAAAACAAAACAAAACAAAAACCAGCTGTGCAGAGAAGTCAAGTAATTTTCTCAAGAACGCTCTGATATTATTATGTTTTGCTGAGAATTTAACACAGTTCTCTCCAATGCCAACCACCCACACTTCTTACCAAAATGTAGCACTAATTTATCTATAAGCAAAACTGTGGAAACATGGAACTGCTTTCGAGGGGTGGGGAATTTCAAACAGTCCCGTGTTGCTAGAAAATAAGTAGACTCATGAAATCTCAAGAGAAATGTTCAGAGAGGAAGAATAAGCGAGCTCACTTAATAATTTAATTCAGGAGAATCTACTAGAGGATTTATGCAGGGAGATGTCACATAGCAGTGCTTCTCAAACTTTAATGTATGTACAAGTCATTGGAGGAGATTATTAAAATTTAAACTCAAATTCAGGGGTGCTAGAGTGAGGCCTGTGACCTCATTTCTTTCTAGGAAGTCTTCCCCCCTCCCGCCCCCCTCCCCCCCGCCGCCCAGAGAAACTCGACTGCTGTTAATGCTGCTGACCTTGAGAAGGAAGGTCACTGATCTCTCTGGAAGTACTGCAGAGAGGATTTTGAGGGAAGCTCAAGACATATTTGTTGAAGAACAAGACAGCTTTGAGTTAGGGATACCAGTTTATAAGCTTGTGGGTGCCTCACCATGTTTGTGGGATGAGGATGAGACAGGATCATGTGCAGAGACTGCAGTGTGTGTAGATTCAAGCTGTGGAAAACAAAGATGAAAGAGGCTTTGACTCCATAGAAAAAATTGAGTCTAACAAGAAGTATATGAATTGCACTTTCTTTGCCAGCAATGATATGGAACGTAGTGGTGTCAAAGATTTGAAGAAATCAAATCGCGTCAATCCCCCATTCTCCTGTAGTCTCTTGCTCCTTTGGAAGGCAATAATGATTGTGTATGTCCATTCAAAACAAACCCTTCTGATTTATAAGGAGCACTTTCCTCATATCAACCATAAAGTAACACATTTTTACCAATGCTATTCAGAGTAGACCATTGCAGTAGTTGTAAAGAAAATATACACATGAAAGTTTCAGCTAGGAGATGATAAGTATCAGAGCTAATGTGCATGGGCTGAGCAAATTTCTGGTAGGACAAATATGAAGACATTAGTTGTAAATTAGCTTATTGAAGTGCATAATTGGGTAATGGCAGAATAAACGGGCACATCTAAAAACAAATCCAGTAGCATAATAATTTTTATTTTGTGTAGTATGATGCCCATAAAATAAAGCAGAAAAACAAGAACAAGAAACTGTCTCCTGGCCACAGGGACTATGGTGCTCTTTGTGCTTATGCCAAATTTTTAGAGTTTAATGAAGAAAAAAGAATATAAATGTCTCAAGTAGTGTCTTTTGGCTTCAGTGTACTCATAACTTCTCTTAATTAAAACAGAACCCGGCTAAAAGCAAAATCTGCCTGTTCAACAACATTCATTCATCCGTTCATTCAGAAAATATTTATTGAGTGTCTGCTATTATCAGATACTGTAAAAGGTTGTGTGACTTCAGCAATTAAACAAGACTGAACAAGGCCCCAGCTTTCCTGATGCTTACACTTGAGTGTTGGGGGGGATGGGAAATAAACAGAATTGAAATAAATAGAAGGATAATTTCAGATAATAGTAATGAAATAAAGCAGGAACATTGAAGAAAAAAAAAAGATCTGAGGCAAGAATCGAACTCAAATTTGACAATAATAAAAGCTTTTGAAAAACTGCCAATTAGGTGAGATCTTAATGATGAGAAAGCCACTGTTGAAAGATCTGGGGAAAAGTACATGTCATGCAGAAGAAATAACGCCTGGGCTCTGAGGTTTGGGTAAGGTTGGGATGATCAAGGAGGGGAAAGAAGGGTAGAGACTGAGTAGTAGGAGAGGCCCCAGGACAGAGTTAAAATACAGGAGTTAAATCACACGGTGTACTGGACATTAAGGCAAGGAGCTCACACTGGATTTTAATGTGATAGGAAGCACATGACAGGTTCAAGTTTAGCAAGAAAAGTGATCTGAATTTCATTTTTAAAGAAATACTCTGGCTATTGAGTGGAGAATCGTTTGGAAGAGGATGATAAACAACAGAATAATAGAAGTCTTCAAACTGTTCAAGGTAAACTGAAGAGTTCTGACATGGTCAAGTCGATGCTGAAATGCCTATTAGATCTTGAGGGGCGATGTCAACTGGGCAGTTGTCGTTAAGGGAGGTTGTGTTTAGACAGCTATCTGAGAAACAAACATAGATGGTTTTTAGAACCACTGAGGCCAAAGAGAGAACAAGAAGTCAGCAAAGGAGACTGAAAAGTATGGGAGGGAGTGGAGAAAATCCACCCCCCCACCCCCCGCCAGAATGCAGCATCACAGAATGAAAGAAGTCACTCTTTCAATGAGGTGCAAAGAGGGAACTGTGCAGATTTCTTCTGGAGCTCAGTTATGGGCAAGACAAATGAGTGGTCACCGACTTTCACCATCTGAAGCAGCTGGGAACTCACAAGAGTTTCACTAGAACCATAGGATGGAATTCCAAGGGAAGTGAGGTGCAAGGAGAAAGTGGACTGAATAAATTAAAACATATTTTTATAGGAAAGTTGCACTGTAAAAGAAAAGAGAAAAATAAGGTAGTAGCTGGAGCAGGGTGCACAACTGAGGGTGAGGTTTATTCTCCAGATAGGGACACATAAATCATAAATAAAGTTAACCCTTAGATTATACTCAATGGAACAAAAAAAAATTCAGAGTCTTAGAGCTTCCACTTCTTCCATAAATATCATAATTTCCACCTATCAATAAATTTAGCAACATAAATCAGATCTCTGGGTAAGGAATTTCTTGACAGTAATTACCTACAGACAATATTTAATGTGACTCCTTTTTTGGAGACACTACAAATATAACACACAATAGATACAAATTTTAACAAATTTGTAAATATCTATTTAAAATGTTGCCACATTTGATTTCTTTCCCAAATGCAGTTGAAATTGCATTTCAATTTCCTTTACTCTAGAAAAAATATTAATTTGTGAATTGTTAATATTTCAAAACTACATTTCTGTAACTATCACTTGCACAATCTCCCAACTCACAGAAACCTGGAAAGACAATTCTAGATAGGTCATAACTAAAATTTGGGGGATGAAAAGCTTTTTTATGTTTTAAAAATCTCTCAAAAGGAAATCCCAAATTCTTATAAGAACCTGTTTGAACACAGCCAAATGTTTATTAATATATGTTCTTTAGTTTCTCAGTGCCTCCATCATAATCACATAATACAATTATTTTAAAAGTGACATGGTATAACTGGGTTGTCTTCTTTAAGGTTGACTAGTTTATACATATCTAAAATAACTTATTTTCCATAACCCTGCTTGCTCAATCAAAGCGTCACCTAGACACGCAAGGTCTTAACTGTTAGAAATCACTTTTGATCAGTGATTTTATGTTGTTCAACACATACCTTAGGAAAATTATATGTTGGACAAATAGATAGAGCATCCTCAATGTAATGTTCTGGAGTCTGTCTAGTATCTTTGTTTATGCCAAGCACCTTTATCTACCAACTGAGCATAGTGCTCTCAGGGCTATTAATATTTGAACACAAACAACACTGAAGGAATGATGCTCTAATGAGAACATTTAAGCATTAGCCAGGAAACAAGGGAGTTATTGGGATAGGACAGCAAAGTTATCTCTGGTTTTGAAACATAGCTATTCATCTATAGAAAGTGAGTTCTAGAAATAGTTTTCTTGATGGGAAAGAATAAATGACATTTTATGGAAGTATCATTTATTCTCCTGATGTCATATGTGTACCAACTATGACCATACTGTTACACTGTAATTTATAAGAAGTTTGATGACACTTGATGCCTTGAATAGGCACCCCAAAACATGCCAATTACTGGAAAGAGTATAGGAGGATATGGTTCTTATGAGGTCTTTTGAAAAAATTTGTTTTTTTTAAGGTAATATTGGTAGAGCAGATTGTTGATAGTCTTTCAACTACACAAGATTGGCAAAGAAAAAGCTCTTATTACTTTGAAGGTAAGTTTTCATGATTCAGTCTGCCAAAGGGTCAGTTAAAAATTTAAATACAGTACCCAGATTACTCATGTTTTGCCAGCAGCCTACTTGTTATTACACCCATATTTGAGATGTCTCACTAGCTTCCAATTATCCAATTTGAAAGAACTGCATTCTGCTTTCAATTTTTAATGCCTAACTCCTGTGGATTTCAGCATGAGATCTGTTGGTAGCAAAGTGTCAGAATATACTGACTTTAAGAGGGCACTTACAGTTTTATAAGGCAGTAAATGACATAAAGTTTCCGTATGTGGATATTTTACTGCATGTTAAATTATTAAAGGTATACCAGCTTGGCTTTCCATCTCAGAGCTCTATGGCAGTAAGAGAATGTTGTTTGTGGTTTTGCTTTTTTCCCTTGTGACACAATTTAAACTTCTAACCCTTGAGAAAAGTAATTTTAATGTTTCATCTTATGATTAAGAATGGATATTCTAAACCAGATTTTGAATGGCAGGTGAACTAAATGCTCTCCTTCAAGACAGCTTATGATCTCAGTTTACATTTTATATATCCAGTTGGTCTTTGCTGTTTTGGGGGATCTTAGAAAAGGGGCATTTTTATTGTATTCTGAAAGCTATTTCGGTGAAAACCAAAAAAGTAACTGTGAATACACAGCTGTAATTAAAGATCTGACTCTGTGTTTTTGGTTTTTTATTACATCTGGAACATTTAAAAAATATATGAACAAAGGCACATAATAAAATGTGTTATTTACATACATTTTTCATACATTTTGAACATAATGTCTGTTTTGTAAATTTGTAATAGGTTTGTTTCTGGAATTATGATAAACTCATTAATTAACATATTATTAATTCAATAAATAGATATCTAGTGGATATCTTTTGTCAGGCAAAAATATTAGTAGTCATGGGTGATGCCAAACAATGTGAGCATCTCTTCTCAGGAAATGGAAGAAAAAAAACCTATAAACATATATACTATAAACATATAAAAACTATAATAAAGGTCATGAATTTGCTATATAAGAGAAATACAAATAAAATTGCAAAAGAAATTCCTTCTTATTGATGTTGGGGAGGAAACATTTTTGTCTACTGTTTATGATTCTCCTGACTAGTCTAAGAATTCAATTGACATGGGACAGATTAACAGAAGAAAATCAGATTTAATTCTATATGCATAAAAAATGTGAGAGATTCTTCAGATAGGCAAAATGAGGTATATATATCACTCTGGACTGAGGAGAAAGGGGTAGGGGTGTGGGGCTTCAAAGGGGAGGAAAATATTCCTAAGAAGAATGGAAAGAGTTTGATACAAATGTTTGCTGGGCCATCTAGAGACAATGGGACATAGAGAGCGCTATGATGAAACAGGCCTTGCTACACTTCTTGTCTACTACACTTAGTTCATTGTACTATAGTTATCTATGGTGATAGTTCCCTTTTTGGAGCAGGTTCTATTTAAAGTCTTTTAGGCAGTTAGGGTGAATGTCAAAGGTTCTTCTGAAGCTGTCTACCTCTCAAAAACAACTGGCCCCAAACAATCCACATGCCAAAGAGACACACTGTGGGGTGGCAAAACCTGTTCCTTCACTAAGGATATTTGAAGATAACGTCACAAGAACAAAGGCATGAAATGGGAGAACATGGGATACTACTATAGAATAAAGGGTAATCCATATGTAGCATTTTACTCTGTGCGGGAAAGGAAGTATCAAGAGATAAGCCTGGAAGGGCAGAGTGGGAAGGGTTCTGAAGGACTGTTTTGTGACACTAATAATAGAAAAATACTCTGTAAGCAACAGGAATCCATTAACTGGTCTTGAGCAGTATGATTTTAGCAGTGTTTAGGAATATTAATCCCCATTATGGGTAAAATGAATTTAAAGAGGATTATAATAGAAAGGGGTAAAAATCTGATACAAATAGTTTCATATGGTTTAATTTGGACAGAATGGTGGTGTGAAAAGAGTTGAATGAAGACTGGTAAAGACTTGAGACAGAACATGGTCAAAAACTCTGCAGAATTTGAAATCTAAATGCCAGGGTACAATAAGGAAGAAAAAGTAATTTTCCCAAATCATTGAGCATGATGACAGAATCAACAGAATGGGAAATTCAACAGGAGCAAAAGCAGATATAGAAGAATAATAAAAAATGATTTTGCATGTTATTCTTAAGGCCTTGGTAGAAAACATGAACATCCAAATAGTGATGAATAACAGGCACTGTGAAAACCTGGCCTGAATTTTGGGAAAGATTTTGAGTGGGAATATATCAGTTTATATGAAGAAGGCAAAGGTTACAGTCACACGAATGGATGAAACTAATACAAGTAAGTGTACAGAAACTTAAAAGTAAATGAATGTATGCAGGATATCCTCACTACCTTGCTAGAGCCCACCCTCGTGTGAAAGATAACCATGGCAGCCTCTTAAGGTGGCCTATAATCCACACCTCTGAGTATTCTTGCCCTTGTTTGAGCTCCTCATCTTGAGTATGGGGGGACTTATATATAACTCAGCAGTATCATCCTCTTTTTTGGTGAAATATGCTTTTTTTTTTTTTTTTTTTGTAGCTGTGGAAATAAATATAGCATTTGCTGTGGATTAATGTACCAATATCTACATGGAGAAATAAAATCGTTAGTAATTTGTCAGGAGATTTCATGGTTCTACCCACCTATTTCAACATATTTTTAAATCAAATTAGAAAAACAAAAGGAATACAGATAAACCTGCATTTAGACTTGGACATAATTGAGAGACTTTTCTCTCTCTTAACCTCAGCTTCTAGCATTCACCATTCCTGCAAATCTCAACTCCACATAACTTTTTCTTCTGCCCCACTTATAATGCTTAAATTCAGGCCCATATTTATTACATGAGGAATTTCAGTAGTTTCAAATTAACATCCTTGCCTCCAATCTTGTCCCTCACATTATGATCTCTTCACTATTCACAAAACTATCTTACTAAAATGCTGATCAGAAACAACGCCCACAGGTCAAAGGTTTTATCTGGTTTTTGTCATTACCGATTTCCTAGCACTTACCACGATGCATTATACTCAATAAATTGGGCTCAATGCATATGAATAACCTCTAAACCTTGGCCCTCATAGAGAAGGCTCTTTATGATCTGGTCAGTATCTCTCAGTATTCTATCTGATTTTATTTTAATTTTTTTTGAAGATTTTATTTATTTATTTGAGAGAGAAAGTGAGGAAGAGAGAAAGAGAGAGAGTGCACAAGCGGGGGGAGGAGCAGAGGGAGAGGGACAAGCAGACTCACCACTGAGCAGGGAGCCCAAAGACCAGGACCAACTGCAGGGCTTGATCCTGGGACCCTGGGATCATAACCTGAACCAAAGGCAGATGCTTAACGGACTGAGCCACCCAGGCACCCCTCTATCTGATTTTAATGTCACTCACTTTGTCCCTCCACCTATCATCAAGTCACAGAACACACAGAAAACATAGAAGTCTTTGTAATTTCACACTCACATCATCAGGTTCACACTTCCTCAGTTTTGTGCAGAAAACTCTATGCTTGCTTCTATAGTGATTACCTAGAAACAATACCAACCCGTCTTTTAACATCAGGGGTTAAGTTTTTTTTCTAAACCCTTAGTTGGCCCATCCTCAGAAAGTAAAATTGAGCATCAGCTTCTATTATGCCATAGTCCACATTTCTTAAGATGTGCATTCATCTATGATAGTCCTAGCAAAATTTTACTGCATTTGTTTGTGTGCATACCTCTTTGCTTTTCATGCTAAAGCACCTTGGTTGCAGAAACCATGTTTTGTTAATTTGCACATCTGTGGAAAACTACAGATTTGGTCTGATTCTTATTTATAAATTAAGGGTAACAATACCTACTTCAGAGAATGTGGGTGTAGATAAAAATGAGAAAATTATTTTGAAATGGCCATTTAAACATGTTTATAAGTATTTGTAAAGAGGTTTGTAAGTATTTTATTTTGCAACAAAATGAAATCCCTAAGCAAACATGTGAGTATTATCATGATAAATTGAATGGTGTCAGAAGGAAGGCAGGATCTTGAAGTGGAGTGTGCCCGGGAGGGATGACTTGGGCACAAGAGAGTCAAATCATGGACAGGGAGAGGAGTATGCGACAGTCAGAAGTACAGATGAACTCTAAAATTCCTCTCAACTTTCATATTTTGTTATAGCATTTTCCTCTTTTTATCGCACTTTTCAGTATAATCTAAAAAAATAACCAATTGTTTCTGTTTTCTTACTAATATACAGTAATTGGAGATAGATACTTACCATGTCTTCTCCTCACCTATCATTGTATATGTGACAACCAGCATGACTAATTTTACTAGAGAAAAAAAAAATTGAGGCCATCCCAGTTTTAGAACATCCAGCTTTGAAGTTCCTTTAAGCATGGGTTGATTTTTTTCTCCTCTTTCAGAAGCAATGCCCATCAAAAGGAACCTTTTTTTTTTTTGAAGCTTTTAAATGAGTTTTGTAATTATTATTTTCATGAATGATTAATCTCTAGCATAAGAAAATTAAGAGGATGCAAATAAGCCTATGGAATTGACTAAAACAAAATGTTGCTTGGTGAAGCAGCAGGTGTTGACTGTTTCACAGTATCCCTGATCCTGGTTGTGGGGTTGTGCCAGGTCTGTGATGACAACTGAAGCACATATTTTTCAAGCCCCATTGAGACATTTGATCAATGTTCAAGTGGCAGATGAGCCTCATTATTACAGTGTCCGGCAGGTGTAGGCATTCAGGAGGGGGCTGTCATTAAAGTATTTTGTATGTATCTGCTAATTATATTCCTCAGTTCCAAACAGCAGCCCTGACATCCTTGTCGCATTTGTCATCCATGCAGCAGGTAGCAGAGGTACAATGAAAAATAAAATACTGTCTTCACGGTCATGTGGAGTTGTGCTAATTCTGGGTAAGGGATGATAAGAAAATCTATCCTTTTCTTCCAAAATGCCATTAGAGAAAAGCAAGGTAAGTCAGACAGGAAGGTCCCATGAAAGCCGTGTGTGTGTGTGTGTGTGTGTGTGTGCTTATATACATATATATGCTTTATTCATTGTTTAAATTAGTAATAACAGTTTTACTTGTATTATGTTATTAGTTTACAAATCATGTACATATGCTATTTTATTTAATACTTAAAAAGGACAGTACATTTAATTCCATGAATTTGGAACTAAGATAGTTTAAATGATGTGTCCAGACACCGAGCCACAAAGGGTAGACCCAGAATTTCACTTGCGGCTTTTATTTCTAAATTTCCAGCCACTTTCTGCCTACCCACATTGCATCTTGTTCGGGCTTGTTACCCAAACTTTAAATTGAAATAAATGAATAGAAAACATTAAAGAAGAAATAGAGCAATATAAAGCTTTGTGAGATGTAACTGGATTTGCCCTGTGCACATCATCAATAGTCAATTTGTTTTATTAGTTCTGAAATGTGCTCTGCAGTCAGTTTTATGAACCACTCTATTGGCTTTTAGATAAAACAACAGAGTCAAATGTCCAAACAGCTATCAGCAACATAACTTCAAATTTTAGATCATTTCCCCTTCAACACTTTCTTCTGACCTGTCTCAGCTAGTTATATTACGGAATTAAAAAGAAATGAAAAAATGCACTTTGTAAAATTCTTAAACTATAAAACAGCTAGATTGTAATATTCCCTGAAATTCTGACTTCCAAGAAATTACTTACTTTGCAAAATAAGATTCTGATCGAAATAGTTACAAAAATCACTGTGTTTAAAAAAAAACTAGGATTTTAAACACCAACATTTCACATAATAAAAGAGTGATTTTGATATCTTCAAGTTTTAGATATTTTTGTAAACTTAGTTGTAGAAATTAAAAATATATATATTTTTACCCACCATATTAGAATCTAAATTAGACCACAATTCTATACCCATAACACCCACTTTAGTTACTTTCTCTGTGTTAAACTTGCTTAAGTTATAACTTTTTAAATTCAATTAAGGAATAAACTGACCGTATGATAATTATTGTCTTTTATATTTTTATTATTTTATTCTTTTAACCGTATTGTTAAAGGGCAATGGGTTTGGGAAATTAGCCCATTATCCTCCAAGGAAAACAAATGTTGACTCTTTCACTCTTGTCCTCTTCCAGTCCTTCTTCCCAATGGTAACCAGAGTGATTTTCCTAAAGTACAGATCTGTTCATTTAGTCACCAGCTCATAATCCTTCAATAGCTACTTATTGAAGATGATATAAATTCCAATGTCTTAGCCCAACATATAAGGCTGTTTACTGTCTGACCTACTCCTGTTGTTTCAAATACAGCTCCTGCCATTTACCTTGATGTAGATTTGGACCTTCCTGGCTGGCTCAGTCTCAAGAGCACGTGATTCTTGATCTTCAGGTCCTTGAGTTCAAGCCGCACGTTAGGTGTAGAGATTACTAGATTACTACTCCTTAGTGGTTCATCCTCAATACCCATACTCCTTTTTTCCCCATAGTGCTAGAATTATAGAATTATTAGGTGGAGCATGGTTGCCTTCAAAATACATTTCCCAACCTCCTTTGAGGTTAAGCATAGCTCTGTGGTTAGATTCTAGACAACGGTATGTCTGATGCCATGTGGCATCCTTTTGAAACTCTCCTGAAGTGATAGTTGGCATACATCCTCCATCCCTCTACTTCATCATTGTTTCCCTACTGCTTTTCAGAACGGAGTAACTGAGGGTAACACCAGGATGAGACATCAGACTGTTAATAGAGAGGTACCAAGGTCATCAGGAATTTGTGGTGCAGAACCCATAGCAGCCCTGAATCACCAACTTCCAAAATCAATTTAATAGAGAGAAAAATGTCCTTCTATCTTGTTTAAATCACTGTAATATTTAGGTCACTTGCTGTAGAACCTAATTCCAACCATATATCGTTTTTCAAGATCAAGCTCAATTTTAACACTATGAGAACTAATAATATTAGATTGAGCTACATACAATTGCAATTTCTGTAGGTCAAAAGCATCAAATATCTTCAATTTCATATGGTCCAATTTAATACTGCTAATAGTATTTTTTACTGTATCTTGTATAATCTTATAACACTTATATCTTTCTCAATTATACCATATCATATTTAGTATTGTAATTATTTCTTTACATTCCTATCTCTGAAACAATCGTGAATGCTTTAAGAGAAAACACCAGACTTAGTCTCAAATTCTCAAACTATAGCATAATTTCTATTAATTAGTAGACATAAGTACTTTTTAATGGAAGGAATGAATCAATTAAATATAGTATTTCTATGTTGCACTTATATAACTTTTTAAATTGTTAGCCTTTTGATATCAATTTCTATATATTTTCGCAGCTTCTTGAATTTCCAAATATGCCATTTGCTGATTATTTCCTCACTCAAGAGTCTGTGATTTGGGAAAAGATGAATGGTGTTTCATTGTGGTTCCTTGTGCTAAGTACTTAAAGACTTTCAAATAAAATCTAAGAGTCCATTCCTTCTCAACCAGTAGATCAAGGGTCTTTGTTTCCATAAACCTTAAGTTTTTGGCAAGTTAATTTATTTGTCAGTAAAGTCAGGAGTAAGGGAGATAAGTGATCCAGACTTTTCATACCAAAGAAACTAATCCATTACACATAATTGATACTGTCTAAGCCATCAGAGCTTAAATCTCTCCTGAAGCCACTGTTGAGAAAGGCTGTCTTCGACTATTGAGAAACAGCTAAATGTAATTGTTAAATTATAATTATTTTCATGGCTGTTGGTAAGGCTTTAATTTTTATATAAATTATGGTTTACTTCTCTTTGAAGAACAATATTCCATGTTCCACCTTTTACCTGCATCCAGCCAGACTATATGAGATCTAGAAAGGTGTATCTACAGTTTTATAAGTGTTGAAACAATAATTTAGTAGCACCAACCTTAGCATATTTAGCTGCAGAGAAATACAAATATGAATTGCTGATGAACACATTGCCATCTTATGATGCCCACTGCATAATTCAACATTAAGCTGCAAGTGGCAATTGGCTTTTGGATGTCTCCTTTTCAAGTAGTATGTTACATTTTCAAGAAGATATATGTGAGCCTTTTCTGCTGACCCTTTCCACTGTACATCAGGTAACTGCCTTAGTTTATATAAAAATAGATACATGTATTGATTTGGACAACGTGCAGAAAGATCCTCTGAAGGGTTGTTTTTAATAAACTCCTTTGCTCTTTTGGCTGATTGGCAACATGTGGGAATACTCCAGTGTTAAACAGAACCTTTAGCTGATATGAAAGTCTTCCACTGAACCACCCATAATCAAATCCACCAGGACAGAGAGAGAGAGATATTTTCCTACAAGTTAATTGTTGCTCTGTATGTTTCAAATTCCTGCAACAGTCATCATTCTTGTCCTCTCTTAACATTGTAGGTAGTGAATATTTCTTCATCCTCTCTCATCCAATACATAGCTCTAATCTGTTGGATAAAATGCACAAAATACACTTTTTAGAAGTTTCAAAAAAAAGACATTTTAAAACTTGGTAAAAATGTATTGCTTGTGCAAATTTGGCATAAGCTTAGGCCCTGAAAAAAATCAGAGGACACTGATCTAAATGACAATTAATATCTTAAATTCCTATTTTTCAACTCATTTCATTTGGTTCCACAGTAGCTCTTTCTGTGTATAAGATCTGAAGCGATTTTCTTCATAGGCTTTGGTTCTTTTAAGTGTGTCTCCAAAACTCACAACTAGTAATTCTTTCTTTCTCACCTGGTTCTTAAATTACAGTCTTTTGTTTGCTTGTTTGTTTGTTTTAACCAAACTGTAGTTGTTTGGCACTGGTACAAGAACCAATCAGAAGAATTCAGTTCGACTACAATGAAGGGATGCCTTTGCTGACAATGTGAGACCAGAATGCTGGGTGTTATTCACTGGTTGCTATGAAAAACAAACAAATAAAACAAGCAAACATACCAAACAAACAAAAAAACAGAAAAAAACTCCCCTAAATATTCCAGGTTAAAAAAAATCAACAACTTTTTTTGTGTGTTTTTTTTTTCCTGATTTTAGTTCATTGTGGTAAGAAAATATTATTTGTATTATTTCATTTTAAAAAGTATCAGAGTTTCCTTTGTGGTCTAATTTATGGTAATTTTTATGAATATTTTTAATACTTAAAAAACATGTTCAGAAATTGCTACAAATCTATAATAAGCCTATTTTATTCATTATATAATTTAAATCCATATCCATTCTGTTTTTTAAATCTTGAGTGGAGAGTAGAGAATTGAAATATTCAGTTTTGGGGGTGTTTTATTTATTTCTCCTTTCATCAACTTTTTTGTCTTATAAAAGTGGTTGCTGTGCTGTTGTATACATAAATATTTATAATTCATGGTTGGTTTTTTTTTTTTTTTAAGATTTATACCCTTTAGCATTACAGGAAGGTTCTTCACCCTCTTTGGTCTGAATTCTGGCCAGTTCTTTTCCTTGGATTTGCCTAACATATCTTTGTCTATTATTTTTTAAAGAAATGTTGTGATCCCTCTCTTTGTCCTTAGGCATGCTCCTTGTGTTCGTCCATATCCCATTTGTATGAAAATCTGATTTTTCTCTTTTAACAAATTAGTTAATCCTACTTATTTCACTGATATGATTAGAGATTGCTTCACCAATATTTTGTTATACATATAAATAGGTATGTGTATATAAATATCCATGTGTACCTCATTTGTGTGTGTGCCCAAAGATTGGCAACCTCACTGAGTGAAAGGAATGGAGACTTAAGTGGAATTTGGAGACAAAGTGCTAGAGGGAAGATAACCATAGGAAAAGTGCTCCCCAATTCTCCATGGACGCTCATCCTTGGATTCTTGGTCTACTGCTGTCACAAACAGACTCAAAGCAGGATTCTGAGAGCTCCAGTCAAGAATGGTTTCTAAGAATCTGAAAGCTCAAATGATATTTCAGAGTCTGCACAGTGTTGAAGAAATAACAGCCAGGATTTTTCTACATTTGATGAAAGACATCGTCCTACAGAAACAAGAAATTCAGTAGGACATGTAAAGAAAATGATCTCCAAGTTTTGTTTACTTGTTTTTTGGGGTTTTGTGTTTGTTTTTGGTCTTGGTTTTTTACTTACAATATTATTTTTATGATCATGATAACATACACCAATCTTTCCTTTTTCTGTGGCTCATGTTTGGTTTTTGAATGTGTCCTCTATTTTTCAATTTTCTGAAAGAATTTATATGTGATTGAAACTCTATTTCTTACTTTGTTCTTCCTTTCCCTTTATTTCCATATTAATATCATCTCTTTTTACTGTGTTATATGTATTTTCTTTTTGTTTACACATTCTCAGTTTAAAATGTAGACTTACTTTCTAGTTTGGGATTTTACAGCTTTCATTTCTAGAAGTCTTATTTTGCTCTTAAATCCAATTGATCAAATTTTTCATAATTACACTGGCTACTAATATTACTTTTAACCTATTAAATTCACAATTATTCATGATCTTTGATAAATCCATCTTATGTCTTTGTAGGTCTAGTTAATTGTTTGTTATTTCATTATTGAGAGTCCACTCAGAGAAACAGAACCACTAGAAATTGTATAAGAATGAATAAGAGGTTCATAATAGCAATTTGGCATTCTTAAATTGCAGTAACTGGTAAAGTACACTGAGTTCAGCTATTTGTTCTGATTCTGGAGCCTGATGTCACAGAATAGGTGGCTAAGAGGAAAAAAAAAGATGAACCCAAGTGAGGAAGAGCAGAGAAAACTGGAATCCTCACTGACCTATCCCCAATTCCTAATGTGTATCCTTACTGTTTTGAATGGCCCATAGCACAAGGAAATGGCACTGTTTCCTTAGAAACTCATTGGTACCTTGCAGGGATTTTAGAGAGAGAGTGGGTGGGGAAGAGAGAGAGAGATTGAGAGAGAGATAAAAAACAAACAAAACCCCAAAAACTAAAAGAAGAGACACCATGGGAGCAGGGGCTGTGGGATGGGTTGCTGCCCATGCCAACAGAAGTTAGCCTGAAGATAACCAAACATGAGTAAGACTATGTAATTGACCTTTTGGGAGTAGGCATCCACTGCTCCACTTTCAAATCTCATGCTAAGCTCTTCTGTGTTCACCACTAACCAAAAGCATAGAGAAGGAAATCATGGGCCTTATTTCTTCTTATCTAAGGTGGCATGTTACAAAGCCATCAGAGTTGTGTATACTGACTCTCATTCATGGAGGCTTGTTTACTAGTGCTTTGTGTTTTTTGTTCATGGACCATTGGTTCTCTGTGCTTTGTCTTTGAGGCTTCTTTAAGGCTTGGATTGGTTTGCATATTAGCATTTGTTTGGGCCACAGAGGTAATGATAATTCAGGACTTGAATGTTTGGAATTTGAATCATAGATTTTTTCCCCTTTTTCTTCATTTTATCAAGAGTCAAGGCTAAGACAAATATTTGCCCATATCTCATTTTCTTATTCCTACCTACCCACTGAGGGTGCTGTTCCTTAGGGATCTTAGCTTAATATACACCATCTTTGACCTCTCAATCTGCACAAACTACTGACGTTCCTTCTAAACTCAGCTTGAAAAGTGCATTAAAGTACATGCTCTAATATATCAAGGATTAGCAGATATCCCCATCCTGAAACAGTGCTTTATTATTCTTCTGGATTAGAGCCACAAAATCTCTTAGTTTCCCAACAGTTTATCAATGAATGATTTTAGGTAATGCAAGATTAGCAACATCGGCAAGTCGTTTCCACCCAAACGTTAAAACAGAGGGATAGGAAGGATGGTATTACTGATGCCCAGGGGACACATCTGTCCAGGAAGCATTAGAGACACTAAGATACCAGCTGTTGTCAGTGATACTGCCCAAAGCAGAAAGGTACAGAGAGAATATCTGAATTCTTCTTTTCTCCAATTTTCTAATGGTGCCACTCATTGACCTAACCCAGCCAGAACCTAGCAGGCCTGGCAGTGTGGGACTGGACCCTGAGCTGTTCTGCCTCCTGCCTTATAGAGCAGAGCACAGAAAGGTTAAGGAATGGATCTGAGGACAAACAAGCCCAACAGCCTGCCCAGAGCCTTAATATATTTTATCTTGATTTCAAAAAGTACAAGGAATCTAACTATATTTGGAACCAAATCTGTGAAGCAGTAAATTTTACATTTATAACTTTGAAATTTGGTGTGATTATATTCATTTTACAGATGAGGTAAAAAACTGAGGTTCAAAAAGTTTAAATGTCTGAGTTCATATAGCTGATTAATAATAATGCCTGGAATAAAGTTTCTTTAACCTTTCAACTGCACTGTCTTTGTTTCTTCCTTTTTCTTTTGGTTAATGCACCAAATTACCCAAATTTCAGATGACTGGTATTTAGCCCCCTTGCCACAGAATCTCATTCAAGGTAAACAGGGAGATAAGTTGCACGTGAAACTCCAGTAATAAGTATTAGGAGGATCGCATGTACTTTTCCCAGCTTTAGTCTTGAGATACTCTCTGGGGAGATTATGAGATCCTAAAGAGGAGTAATGTTTGTTGTACAGGTATTTGCATCTACAAAAACGCCTTTGATCCTGACTACATATGCAAATATCCAAAAGAAGTGAGCAGTGGTTCCTCCTAGTAATTGGGATCCTCCAGGGATTTAATTAAAGCAGAATCCAAGTTCATCTGCCTGCCACATTCTCCAGAGGCTGGTATCTATGCTGAATTGCATAGCAAATCTGCCAGCTATTCCCAGGAAACACTTGGCTATGGAGACTCGTATTCTATTCAGTGATGTATGTAAAGGATGGGAAAAACAGGAGGCTCAGTTTCAATTGTTATCATGGCTTTCCTGTCTAGGTAAGAGAGCTAGATAGGCTGCCACTCCCTCATTCGCAGACACTGCATACTATCGACTTCATGCCATGATTGTTCTCCTGAACGCAACATCCTTTATAGTATGTAATCATTCACTTGATTGGTCCGATCCAGTCTCATTTGCAAGAAATGTGATTAGATCATCTCAAGGGTTCCTTTCCACTTTGAAAGCCTGTGAGGCTAGACTAACGTGTGCTTCAACTTAGACTTCAATCTATAAATAATAGCGTATAACTACCGTTACTACTGAGACTACTGCTACTAGAAATAATAATGATGTAACTTCCTCTTTAAATACTGATTTTCAGCCTATCCATTGCTTTCATCAATATCATCTAATTTTATTGCTCCAATAATACTGTAGCCTGGCAAGGCTAAGAAACAGAGTTGATGAGTCTAAGGCCAAAGAGAAGGAACAGGTGAAATGCTGTTGAACCCTAATTTCGTGAACTGATAGAGACATCTCTATAATATCAATTCAAGGGAAAATTCTTGACCACTAGAATGAAGGAAAGAACATTTAATTAGTCTAATACAGAGATTTTTGTTTAACAAAATTGTTAACAATAACATTGTTATTGGTTTTCCTAGGTAAGTTCATGTTTGAGACTCACAGGTCACAGGGTCTTTATGTTTCAACTCTTTGCTCTCTCTGGAATGTGCTGATTCTACCCTAGGTTTTCTTGGCTGGCTCTTTTATGCCTACCCCAGCTTTAAACCATCTCTTCATACCACTTATTATAACCTGGTGATTTGTTATCTATCAACCTTCTATCTTAATTATTACCATACTCCTCTGTAATGTAAACTCAATAAAAGCAACGATTTATTTCTGTAGTCATAGCTATATGCCCAGAGCATAAAAGAGTGCCAGCAGTATAGCAAAAACCTGATATTTTTTATTTAATTACTAAGCTATTGAATCCATAATAGGAGAAATATCACTGAAACATTTTATATTATCTTTATTTTAAAATGGGACTTCATCTGCTACAACTAATTAAACTTCCTATAATAAATATGTCATTATCAAATATAGAAGTGAAATATTTCTTATTATCTGGAGTCACATGACTCTTTTGTTGGAAAGCCTAAAATCAAATCAAATGGGCTTTCCTAAAAATTAGTAGATTTAACAACACCCACAAAATTCTGAGAAATAAGTGAGTCACAAAAAGGCATTTACTGTATAATTCCAGTTATATTAGTTATCTAAAGTAATCAAATTCTTAGAAGCATAAAGCAGAATGTGGTTATCAGGGGCTGGGAGGAGGTAGGAAAGAAGAAATTTTTGTTTAATGAGTATAAAATCTCAGTTTTGCAAGATGAAAATGATCTGGAGATCTGTTTCACAACAACGTGAATATACGTAACACTACTGAACTGCACACTTCACAAATTTACCCAATACTGTTATTTGCCTTATTTAGAATCATTTCTTTACTTAAATCCATTATAGCTTTTGAGGACATATTAAAATGCAAACGCACTTAAATTATGAGCAAAGATGGAGATGAAAGTGTATCATCAGATTAGAAATGTACTTTTGTGGCCCAAGAGACCAGCGGTTACAAATGAATTCGAACATGGCTCCAACTATGTCACATGAGACCGTGATTCAGTACAAGCTTTGTTAAATGATTTTTCCAGGCAAAGCTGGAGTGTCAAAATCACCGACAAACTTAAAACATCTTTAATAGTCCTCCATTACCTTCAGGATAAAGTTCATTCTTGGTTTGCCTGTAAATCTGGGCCCTCCACGGTCTCCTTCAGAATTCCCAACCGCTTTGTCTGCCATTAGCACGCCCACTCTTCCCAGACACATCTGGTGACACCACCTACATTCATGCCCTGCCAAGTTCTCAGTTCAAAAGCCTCCTTTCCTTGCTCTCTGCTATTGCAAGAGTGTCTTTCAGTCCATTCTCCCATCTGTTTAAACCCTACTAAAAAGGAACTTCCTCAAATCATTTCTTTGTGAAACCCTTCCTTATGTATTCCTCCCTATTCAGACATAACTCTACAGAAAAGTTAGTTTCTCTACTAGGCCCCCAAAGATCTAGCAAACTGCGGATGGGAATAAGGGTGAGAGAGTATTTGGCCTGGCCAGTGACTCAGGACCCCAAACACTAATGGTTTCCTCCACTAGTAGCCGCTCTCCAAGAGATTCTCATGATAAATTATTTCAACAGCAGGCACCAAATTCCTCAGGGAGAAGAAGTCAACTTCAAGTGTGAACCTATCTCAATACTCATGGAATAGGAGTTGAGTTTAGGAGAGCCACAGCAGGGATAACCTTGAAGTTATCTGTATTGCTAAAATATAAACATCTCTTCCATCTCAACGTCATGTCCAACCTACTAGTCATCTAGGATACTGCAAGTGTTTTGGGTGAGCATGCTCGTATGAATATATATGTTCATGAACGTACATACTTATTTTGAGAAATTAAGGGAGTTTTGACCTTCATATTTGTCTCATATGGTATGAAACAGAAACAACACACAAATAGTCCTGATCTATAATTGACCTGCAGAACAGAAGCACCCCAACACAGGAATCTTTGGGCATATTATAAAAGAACATGGGATTTTCAAAAAGCATAAAATAGCAACACCAACTCGTCTTTTAGTCTTATATTCTTGGAAGATCGACATCTGATACTTAAGTGAAATTTTGTAATGGTATTGAGTATTTTTAATTTGTGTTCTTTTTATAAAAAGAAATTAGCCATTCCACTGATGTGTACCTAATGGTGGTTTTGATTTACATTTATATGATAATTAATGATATCGGTCCATTTTTCATATGCTTATTGGTTATTCTCATGCCTCCTTTGGTGAAGTGTTTTTTCAAAAACTTTGTTCATTTTTTAACGCATTGTGTATTAACTTATCGGATTTTTAAATGTTCCTATATATTTTTTTTTTAAAGATTTTATTTATTTTTTAACAGTGAGAGACACAGTGAGAGAGGGAACACAAGCAGGGAGAGTGGGAGAGGGAGATGCAGGCTTCCCGCTGAGCAGGGAGCCCAATGTGGGGCTCGATCCCAGGACCTGATCATGACCTGAGCCGAAGGCAGACGCTTAACGACTGAGTCACCCAGGCACCCATGAATGTTCCTATATTAATATAACAATTTTTATTAGATATGAATTTGCCAATATTATATTCCAGGCTGTAGTTTGTCTTTTGATTTTCTTAAGTGTCTTCAAAGAGGCAGAAATATTTGATTTTGATGAAATGCAATACAGCATTTTTTTTTATGATTTTATGCATTTTGTACCCTAAGAAATTCTTGCCTAGCCAAAGGTCACTGTATTAGTTTTCTATTGTTGAATAACATTGCCACAAACTTAGCAGCTTAGAACAACAACTTTTATTAGTTAGGTAAGTTAGGTAAGTTAGAAGCACATTATGTCCTGGTTCTCAGCTCAGGATCTCACAAGACAAAAATCAGGGTGGGCGCCTTGGTGGCTCAGTTGGTTGAGCATCTGCCTTCAGCTCAGGTCATGATCTCGGGATCCTGGGATCGAGCCCCTCATGGGGCTCTCTGATTAGTGGGAAGTCTACTCCTCCCTCTCTCTCTCTCTCTCAAATCAATAAATAAAATCTTTAAAAAAATCAAGGTATTAGTGAGGCTGTTTTCTCATCTGGAGCCGGTGGTCTTCTTCTAGGCTCCCATGTTTGTGGCAGAATTCAATTCTTTGCAGTTATAGGACTGAGTACCCCATTTCCTCACTAGCTATCAGCTGGTGACCACTCTCAGTTTCTAGATGCTGCCCGAATTATCTGCTGCTGACCCTCTCTATTTCCAAAGTCAGCTTCGGGGAATCCTCTTCGCATCAAATCTCTTCCATGCTTTAAGTCTGTTTATCCAGGAAGAAGCCAGGCGCTTTTAAGGGCTCATTTGGTTATTTCAAATCCACCCAGGATAATTTTCATATTTTAAGGTCAATAAGATCCAAGATATTTGTTATAAGTTCATAATCTCTTCCCAGCAACTCTTAGAATAGTGTTTAATCAATTTAGAAGGCACATATATATGGGGCTTTATATCTTGTGGAATCATTTTAGAGTCTGCCTATCTCATTCCCAAAGATTTCACCTATGTTTTTCTAATTTTTATAGCTCTTTTAGCTATAAAATTAGCACTACAATCTATTTTGAGATAATTATTGTAAAACTCCAAATTAAAGGATTATGTTCATTTTCTTTTAATTGGATATGGATATGCAGTTGTCCCAGTGTCATTTGATGAAAACACTACCCTTTTCCCATTGAATTAATTTTGCAGATTAAAAAAATGAATTGATCATAAATGTGTAGGTCTATTTCTAGACCCTATGCCTTTCTATTTATCTATGTGTCTCTTGGTACTTTAATATTTCACTGTCTTACATATAGTAATTTTGTGTTAAATCTTGAAATCACATAGTTCCTTTATTTTTCTTTATAGAAGTGTTCTGGAACTTCTAGGTATTTTATATGTCCATAAAAATTTTTGAATCATTTTGTTTTATTTTATAAAACATGCTGAAATTTAATTGGAATTATATTGGAACCCTGTGTCTATTTGGAGGAATATGGTACTTTCAGAATATCGAGTCTTACAATCCATGAATATGGTGTATATCTCTCCATTTATTTAATTCCTCTTAGCAAACATATTTTTTTAGTTGTCATTGGGCAACTTTTCTGGGTTTTTTTTATATTTATGCCTAAGTATTTTCAATTAGTTGATGTTTTAGTAAATGCATTGCTTTATAATTCAAATTTTCTATCGTTTGCTGTTAGTATGTAGAAATATATTTGATTTTGTATGTTGTCAAATTTTCTTAACTTACTTAATAGTTACAGTAGCATTTTTATGAATGCCTTAGGCTTGTTTACATAGGCTATCATGTTTGCAAATACAGCTTTATATTTCCTTTCCAATATATATAACTTTTTTGTTGTTGTTTTTTCTTTATCCTGTTTCCTGGACTAGGACTTCCAGCAGCATGTAGAGTAGAAATGATGAGTAAGAAAGAAAATTCTTTCTCTGTTTCTTATCTTAGGAAGAAAGCTTTATTCCTTCATCAGTTAGCATGATGCTAGCTCTATGATTTTAAAAGATGGTTTTCTATTAGGTTGTTTTTTTTTATTATTTAAAGATTTTATTCATTTATTTGAGAGAGAGAGAGTGTAAGAGAGAGAAAGCACGAGAAAGGGAGGGTCAGAGGGAGAAACAGACTCTCCGCTGAGTGGGGAGCCTGATGCGGGACTCGATCCTGGGACTCCAGGATCATGACCTGAACTGAAGGCAGACGCTTAACCGACTGAGCCACCCAGGCACCCGGTTTTCTATTAGATTAAAGAAATTCCCTTCTCTTTTTTCAGTTTTTAATTTTTCTAGTTTTTTTTTTTTTTCTTTTTCAACTAACGGAGGTTGAATTTTTTTCTTATTTTTTTTTTCTGGCTATATTGAAGGGATCATATAGTTTTCCTTTCTATTCTTTCCTATAGTGAATTGCACTGATTAATTTTCACATATCAAACCAACCTTAAATGCTCTAATAAACTCTTCTTGCTCAGGATATAACTGTCTGATGTAATCATGCTCATCATGTGATATATTTACATGCATACACACACCTATATACACAATGTACACACAAATATTCACACATACATGGCTTTACTTTGCTAATATTCTCCTAAGAATATTTGGATAGTTTCATGATGAAAAAATGTAGTTTTCTCTTTTTTGTAATAGCTTTGTCATGTTTTGACATCAGAGTAACTCTGCGAAATGAATTGGGAAATGTTTTCTCCTCAATTTTCTAGATAACTATTGTAGATTTGGCATTATTTATCTTTAGATGTTTTATTGATTTCACCATTGAAACCATTTGAGCCTGGAGCTTTCTTTGTGGAAGAAATTAAACTACAAGTCCAATATATTTATTTTATTATTTTTTTTTATTCTTATGTTAATCCCCATACATTACATCATTAGTTCTAGATGAAGTGTTCCATGATTCATTGTTTGTGCATAACACCCAGTGCTCCATGCAGAACGTGCCCTCCTCAATACCCAC
>NC_138381.1:10903999-10910919 GCF_054177405.1 Leptonychotes weddellii | reverse complement strand
ACCCCTTGACCACGTGGCCAGTCCTTTGGTGGGGGTGGGTGGGAGAACAAAAAGGAAACTGTCAGACAACCTGTTAGGGTTTTCATCTGAGGGTGCATAGTAAACGAAAAAATAGCTAACATAGAACATGACTGGGCCCCACCGGTGCATGGTTAATGAAGACCGTTTTCCCGTAGGCCAATAAAATACAGACTTACTGGGGAACTACCTGCTAAAAATCATGTTTTACATGGCTAGTTTTTTTAAGCATTTATCAAAAAACATTGTTTAAACATAATGAATCATGTGGCATGTACAAAGGTGACGTTAGAAGTGAAAAATAATTTTAAAAGCTGTAAATAAAAAGTTTTATTCAATAGATAATCTTATCTTGATCCTCTAAGAGTCACTGGAGAGTAGCAAGGTGGCCAGCAAATGAAAGATGAAAGGAAAATCCTGCCTATTTTTTTACCGTCCTTGGTCCCAGGGGTAGATTTTTCTAGCAATTCTGCGGAGATATGACAAGTCATCAACAGAGCCACTGCAGGGATTTGGAGTATTTACATTGCTATAGTTACAGGACCAAACATCCACCCCTTAAGCTAGACTCTGTGAGGATGGTTAAGCACATACTGACAAACAGACTCCATTTTCCCCCCCAGTTTTTACTATGTGTGTAACTTTTGAGCTTAGGGTATTAGCTTATCTTCCTGCATACTATGAAACAATAAAAGGAAATTAGATAGGTCATTTTCTGGTCACTCTGCTACCTCTTACAAGTGGAATAATGCATCAGGACATAGTTTATCTTGTCAGGGCAAATGAAGAAAGACCAGATCCAAGTTGATGAAAAGCAACAGATGCTGGAGCACATTTTGTGACTCAGCCGGACTGTTTTTAAGGGCAAGTGATGGGAACTGAAGGTATATTTAAGACTGAATTGCAAGCCTTGAGGGGATTGCTAATGATTCACAAAGAACTAGAATCAGCTTCAAGTAGAAGAACCACTTGTGTTATATGTCTACACTTAATATTGAAGTGTACTAGGTTTTCCATATCCATTGCTTTGTGTTATTATTAAAACATCCCAAATGTATCTTCATCAACATTATATATCACAAATTATGATAGATCTCAGTAAAGGATGAATCTACATATTTCACTACACAATAAATCTGAGGAAACACAGAAGGACCAAGTGTGATATAGAATAAAATAACACTAAGGATCCCACTTCATGGACACAATAGTTAGCATCCAGGAACGTATCTTTTCAAAACACTTTTCTATATTTTAATGTAATCACACTATCTGTTGAGGATGATCTCTTGAGCAGTCCATTCATTTTATTATCTATTTCCTATGGTAAATTTATTTTAAACATTGTTAAAATCAATTTGATTTATTTTTATGTAGCATATTACATAATTCATTACTTATCTTTATACAGAATAGACCTTTAGAAAAAGAGGGACTGAGACCTTTATTCTAAACTTACGATTTCACAGGTGGAAAAAAAAATGAGTCACATAGATCCTGAACTATAACATTCCTCTCCTTCCAAAAACACCATTTCCCATTTCCCTAGGCTGTACAGAGCACATAGATGCCTCAGAACTCTCCCGAGTTCCCAAGAGTAAAACGTCTACTTGGCCTTTTTTTTTTTTTTTTTTGAATTGCATATTTAGTCACGTTTCTAGCAATCACATTGTCATTTACAAATGGAGTCTCATAAATATTCCAGTTTGCACTGTCTTGCGTACAGAACATTCACATTTGATGGTGTAATTTCGTTTTGGTTAAGAAAAATGTTATGCATTTGGGATCCTTTTAGTTCGCAACATGATTAAACCTAGTGTTGTAGCTAAAAAGCTCTTATGGCAATTTATCATTTGTTGGCTTAAAGAAATTTTCATTACTTTATCCCGTGACATCGCTTTCTCTCCTAGTTGCACAACAGATTTTTCACTTAAAGACACTTTCTCTTCTCACTCTGTCTGTTACTGCCCACATCCTCTCTCCTCTCAAATGTTTTGTTTTGTTCTTTTCCCTCCCAGCAGATCCAAGAGAGAGTACTTCTACTTAGAAAGAGACAGCTTCTCCATTTCTGCTTCTGAACCTTGGAATTAACTGTACAGAATTCCTTAGTCTGTCCATTTGCTGGGCACATTGGTAGTTACAAAAGGCAATCTATTCACTCACAAATACAAATAAATGAAAATAATTTTCATTTCCCAAAGCCTCTCAGAAACTTTGATTTCTTTTTGGCGCTTGAAATTAACTATAGAACTTAATGTTTGCAGCTTCTAACCTAGAAGATTGCTCATTTTAATTTATAGAAAGGAAACTGAGGATATAAAAGTTTCTGTAAATTTTCTGGGGCTCAAATTCTAATAAGTAGAAGTGAATTTTACTGCCAGACTTGACCTACTCCAACTCTTCAATTACCGCCCTGCCATCTTATCTGGCTCCAAAACACCGGACAGAAGACTTGTTAGTAGGGAAAGAAAAGAGGAAAATAGATGATAAATTTAAATAACTGTGTCACTTATTATATCTATTACTATTCCTTTCTCAAACTATCACAAAAACTTGACAACTGCCTGTAGCACATACTAAGAAACTATTTGGGGGTACATATGTGACTTGCTGATTACCTCACTATGATACCTATCTACTTATTTTTGAGATAGAAATGGTAACAATTCCTTTGAAAATAATCTTAGAATGCTTTACAAATAACTCATTTTTTAGACTTGAAAAAAAACTTTTTTCCAATTCACAGAAAAACTGCATATTTGTTTATAGTTCATTTTGTCTTTAGCCCGAGGGCAGGTATGGTTTTCAGAACACACCTGGTCTAGTCCTTTCTCTCTGTTAGCATAGTTCTAGTACTCATTTTAAATACGGTAGGATTTATTTGTTTGTATTTGTATTCCACCCGTTTCCCACCTTCATTGTTGATTTGATTTGATTTTTCTGTATGAAACATTGGCATGATTCTAAACGTTAGAACTCTATAGGAAGGTACACTCAAAGCAGTGTCCCTCTCTCTTCTTTTTTACCCATTGGCCCAACCTCCCTACAGAGAACCGATCCCAATGGGTACAGATTCATCCTCCCTGTGTTTCTTTTTTTGCACAGATGAGCATATACAGGTGTATTTCTTATCCCAACGTTTTTTGTTTGTTTGGTTGGTTGGTTGGTTTTTGTTTTTTGTTTTTTTTACACTAAAGTTAGCATGAGAGATAATCCTTTGAACTTCGTGTTTGTTCATATGTGGCTTCTCTCCCTGCAGCCCATGGGCCAAATAAAGGCCGTTGCCTAGAAGCTAAGAATTTTTACCTTTTTAAGGGTTGTTGGAAGAAAAGAAAAGAAAAAAAAATGTTACAGAGATTTTATGTGCCTGGCAAGCCTAAAACTTTAGAGAAAGTTTTCCTCCCTGTGACTTAGCATCATGTATTTAGGTACATCTATGGTGTAGCTTACACTCATCGTTTATTCCTTTTTATTGCTGAATATTATTCCATTGCTTGGATATTTCACGTCGTGTTTATCCATCTGTCAGTTAATGGGCATTTGTATTATTTCCACTTTGGAACTATTATGAATAATGATTTTATAACTATTCATACATATAAATCATGTGGGGGCATAGGTCTTCATTTTTCTTGGAATTGCTGGGTTCATGTTCAAGTTTTTTCAGAAAATTCCAAACTCTTTTCCAAAGTGGCTGCAACACTTGCCATTTCTACCAGCAACACATGAGGGTTTCCCTGATTTCTATTCTGGTCAGTTTTTGTTATTTTCGTTCTTTTGTACTGTTGCCACTCTAGTGGGTGTAAAATAACATCTCCATGTGGTGTTAATATTCACTCCCCTAATGACTAATGATGAAATTCTTTATTTTATTTTATTTTTTTTAAGATTTTATTTATTTGAGAGAGAAAGAGAGTGTGAGAGAGAGAGAATGAGAGAGATCACAAGCTTGGGGAGGGATAGAACAAGAAGCAGACTCCCCACTGAGAAGGGGGCCCGATGCGGGACTTGATCTCAGGACTCCGGGATCATGACCTGAGCCGAAGGCAGACGCTTAACAGACTGAGCCACCCAGGTGCCCGAAGAAATTCCTAAAAGCACTTTTAAAGTACATATGGGTTGGGTGTCTTCTAAGTATTGAGCAGAAGAAGTTCTTCATGTATTTTGAATACAAGTCCTTATTCAGATTGTGTGTTTTGCTATTATTTCCCCCTTGTTTATGGAATGGCCGTGGGCACAGGACCCACTGAGCTGTCACCCTCACTCTGCTCTGCCACCTGCACCATCCAGTACCTGGAGAGCAGGTAAGATTTAGGAAGAGTATGTGTCTAGCCTGTGTTACCTTAGCTGCACACACTCTGAAACTGTTTGGTGTCCATTAGAGTTGCTTTAGGATCACGTCGGGTTCTTCCACAGTCACTTCATTGTGTCCATGCCTTTGGTCTAAGACTTTTAGGATCATGACACTCGAATTTAGGGTCATGTGCTTTCTGCTTGAAGACTATTTTACACTTGTCCTCAGGCTATTTCCTCGCACAAGTCTAGATTCTTCTGTTTCAGGGGACTCAAAAGTATGCTAATAGTTACTGTGTGTGTACTTATTTGTTAAAGAGAGTTTTAACTTATTTTTATTTTTGTTAGTGGGATTTTGAGAGAGTGAGTAGTACCTTTAAAAATGTTCTTCCTTGACTTTCTTTGCAAAATTTAGGAAGGGATACTTTCTCGATGAGGTGGGTGGGAGTGGGGGGAAGGGAAGAAAAAGATAGAGATGCAGAGAGATATCCAATTTACCTTTCCATTGTATGAAGCTAGTTTGTACACACCAAAGTGCCTATCAGGTTATCTCTTCTTTGCCTTTTCTCCACTTCTTGTAGGTTTGTTGTTGTTGTTGTTGTTGTTGTTGTTGCTACCAGAAGAAATACAGTGGTTTTGAGTCTCAGAGTAAGAGCACTTCATTTTTTTTATGGGCCACTAAGTGTTAAATTCACATTCAGAATAGGCTTGGAAAGGTTCTATATAGCAATAAGTCAAAAATTTTAATTTTGTTTATTTTCCTTTAGTCTTTATTTCTAGTTTGTTGAACAAATTAAGTTTATTTCTTCTGTTGGTAATTTGTCTGCTTTAATCAATTTTCATAAGATTTGTTTTATGTGAACTCCAAGGGCTTCACCACTACTATGTTTGTATTCCATACAACCAATTACCTCAATATTAGGTAATATTTACTTAATTAGAATTATAATAAAATGATAAAAATAAAATGATATTTATGTGTTTAGAAGTAATATGTTTTCCTAAATGGAATTTTAGACTATATTTATTATGCCATAAAATGTCTTAACATCATTGTAAATAATAGTGACTTAGTAATTAACTGGTCTTGTATAGTCCCTAGAGAAAAATGAAAATGATAGGGAATGAGCGATCACTTTAGTAATTTGTAATCCAATAATTTATTGGAATTTGGTGAGATTACAAATTAATATTGTGTTTTTAGTTATTTGCAGACAGAGAATCTTGCCAAAACTATGCAAATAACAGGGGTGATGAGATGTTTAAATATCATGTCCAAGTCTGATGATATAGACAATTTGAATATTAATGGGAGCAGGCAGGCACAGTAGAACATCAATCTAATGAAGTCAGGTCACCTTGACAATGGTACTTCTGTGGTTACGAATCATGCCTTTCAGTTGATAAGTCCTATTTGCTGATTCACTTCTGTTGGGCATATTTCTGCTTGTGAGATTGATAAGAATAAGAATTTCAAAAACACAGAGTTCACCTGACGTTAATTTTTTTATTAAAGTTTTTTTATTTATTTATTTGACATAGAGAAATAGCAAGAGCAGGAACACAAGCAGGGGGAGTGGGAAAGGGAGAAGCAGGCTTCCTGCCTGGCAGGGAGCTCGATGTGGGGCTTGATCCCAGGACCCTGGGATCATGACCTGAGCTGAAGGCAGATGCTTAACGACTGAGCCACCCAGGCGCCCCTGACATTTACTTTTGAAACAGTACAAATGTAAGACTTACCGCCTCTGGTCTTAATAATGGAATGAGTTACATTTGTAAAATATTTCTAATTTCTCAAATACTTAAAAATTTGAACATTGCTGGGGCACCTGGGTGGCTCAGTGAGTTAAAAGCGCTGGACTCTTGATTTCAGCTTAGGTCTTGATCTCAGGGTTGTGAAATTGAGCCCCATGTTGGGTTCCATACTCAGCAAGGAGTCTGGTTGAGATTCTCTCTCTCCCCCTCTCTCTCTGCCCCTCCACTACCCCATGCTAACTCTCTCTCTCCAAAATAAGGAAATAAATCCTTAAAAAAAAAAAAACAGGTGAACAATGCTTACTACTTGCTACCTTAATATATATTTGAATTTATTATTTTTTTCAAAAGGACATTTTAGTTTTAATTTTGTTTAGTTTTATTTGCTTGTTGATTGATTTAAAAAAAAAAACACTTGAACACCATAGATTATCATGTAACATGACCATCAGTATTATATTAAAAGACTATTTCAATCAAAAAATATGAAAAGGACATATAGGGCTCATCTAATTTCAAGTTCTAATCAATTGACCATTATCCCTTTCTTTGATTCCCCTCTAACATTAAACTTCCTTCATTGTAGCTGCTTTGGTTCTCTGATCTGTATTTTCCCAAATTTCTACAGATTTGAGTAACTCCATGAAAGGGGAGAATAATAGCCTTTGTGCATTTTCTGACTGCTTCTATCAGTCCTGTTTTTAGAATGTCGTATTAATAAAGTACCATAGCAAATCATTCATGTCAGAGATAGATTTCAACTAATGTGGTCCAGTGATAAAATTGGGACCAGATCGTTATTTTGTGGTATGAATCTCAGAAAAAGATTTAGTTAAAAAAATAACTATAATAAA